>NC_090300.1:117682187-117983750 GCF_039906515.1 Pseudorca crassidens | reverse complement strand
GATCTTTTCTTTGTATTGTCAACATGAAAGTTTTAAATGTCGGTGTGAAATAATTATCTAAGGTCTTTAATAGTCAGAAATAAATACAAGAAGTTGTTTTTCTTTTTCTTTCATTTTTAACACTACAGCTTGTGACCCCATTGTGCCATGACTGTACTCCCATCATAAAGCCTATAACATTTTCTTAAATTTATTTGTTTTTAATGTGAGCTCTGTGAGGCAGGGGTTACTTCATATTAATCTTTTTCTTTTCTCTATTCTCTAGATTACACCTTAGCGTGCATTATATGCTCAAAAGTTGTTTGTTAAATAATTAAATAGATGCCTCAGACCTTAACGTTATTACAAACAAGAAACTAAAGGCATAGTGAATTATATTATGTCTAATCTTCAAATTATATGCTTTATAAAGAGAAACCTAAAACTTATGTTTCTCGAAAGATTTTGCTTGATTTACTATTGAAAGTTTTATTTCATATTTCATTGTAATTTTATCTTCATTTTGTATTTTCACCTGTACTTCTTGGGTAAAAAATTATTACAAATATTTTATATATTGGAAAATAACATTAAAATATATTCATTATAATATAGATATTAGAGTTTATCACAGTCAAATCATAACTCTGAAATAGGCCAACTACAATTGAAACTGAATTTAGCTTACAAAATCCCCTTGAATACCATATTTACAAGGGGATACCAGTGTAGCTGTGAGCACATTTCTGTGGATTCACATGACATAATCTTTATCTAATTGGCAATTGAAAATGCAGTTACAAATAAAGGTCCTTGGAGATTGTACTTTTGGAAAGCCATTGCAAAATATAACACTTAAGTATCTGCATCGCTAAAATGGCAATCCAGTGTATGCCAACATATATTTTTCCCAGTAAGTAAAGCCTAGAAAAAGTAATTTTATTGACCTAAAAGTAGTATGTGTCCATGAGGCCAGAAAATAATTATTTTTTTCAAAGGTGTGTTCAGGGAACACTGAAGAGATTAAATTTAAAACTCCTCTTAAATGGTCCATGGAACGGCATTAACAGATAGTCCAAAGGGACTTATGCTAATCTACTTCCTTGGCTAAAACTAAGGATTTAATGAAAGTGATTTGTATTAATGGGTGGATAAAATAGGGTTTATTTTTGCAATATGTTTGGTACGAAATACTGCTATAGGTGATGTAACAATACTACATCAGCTCTCTTATGTTGTATTTTCATAACAGAAGTTAAGAAACAGATATATTTGCTTATAGAGCCATAAGGAATTCAATTTTTGCCTTAAAAAAAAATACAGGCAGAAGTGAGCTAGTTTGTGGTGTCCCTTCTATAGTGACAAATGGGAATTACAGGCTCCAGGGCATTCTTTTGAAGCTTCAGTGAAACACTTCTCCCTGCATCTAGTTGCAAAAATACAGTAAAATCTTACATAACTGGAATGAATGTACCTGTTCATTTCTGCTTCAGTTCAGTCGCTCTATTGAATCCCTTTCTTATTCTCCTGAATTCTGCTCCAGCTCAAGTGACATTCTTTTTATTCCTGCATCGTGCTGTGCTCTGCTCTACCTCAGAATTTCAGCACAAGCCATTCCTTCTGCCTGGAATTTCTCCACCAATTCTTTGAACAGTTGATTCCCTTCTCTCTATTCAGGTCTTAGATTAAATGTTAGCTCCTCATTAATTTAGACCACTCAACTTTTACTAGTTGTTGTCACATTGTCATTAACTCTATCATCAAATTTTTTTTTTTCCTTGATGACTCTTCACACTTGATACTGATTTATTAATTTGTGTGTTATTGTATGTTATTCTCCATACCTCCTTTCTAGCCACCCAGGGACCAGTACCATATTTGATACATAGTTGGTGATTTATAAATATTTATACATTTAAGGACTTGGATTGCTTAAGACCATTTTGGTGGGGGGCAGTAGTGGAATTTTGAAGGAAAAATCAAATCATTTTAAATAAATAAATAGAAGTAGCCCCAAATGCTACATACTGGCCATGCCCAAGAATTGTGTGGTTCAGCTCATATTCCCACACTGTATACATGTTATATTTAATATAATGAAAACTGATCCCTATGATAATAAACTTGAGATATACAAGATGTTCAGAAAAAAAAAAGATTAATTATAATCAATATACCATTGCATCCTCACCTCCCACACTTCATGTAAACACATCACATTATAGGTAGTATTGATCATCCCTGTTGTGAAGTACTTGATGCATAGTAGATGCTCAGTAAATATTTCCTGAATGCATGTACTTAATAATTAATTCTAAAATTTTAAGCTGGGAAACAAGCAAATAAATTTCAGAAGAATTTCTGATCACAAGGATTGAAGCAAAAATTATTTCTGAATAACTTAATCATTTGGAAAATGCATTTCACTACTTCAGTCTCAAAATACATTGTAAATAGAAGTAGTATTGTGATTTTCAGTGATGTCTTAGTTATACTGCTTTAAATAAAGTACACTTAAAGCAGAAAACGTGATGCAATGACATCAAAAGAAAGTTTCCTCTGTGTTAAAAGAGGTGTATTAAGTCCAACTGAATTAGTTTAAAACCCAGTTCTGGCGATTGGCTGCGTCCCTGGGCAACTACATAGGGCCTCTAGGCCAGAATTTGTTCACTTTCAAAAGGGATAATACCACACCTGGTTTATCTGATTATCTGGAAATGGCTTCAAAATCTCAATAGCTCCTTGATGGCTCCCTAGGATCTTAAGGCTAGTGACATGGGGAATATTGTCAAGATCTACACACTAAAGGAACTGGCAGTTTAATGAGAGAATTAATGAATAGTAATTTTATGACAAATAGTTGCTCATTTTAAAACTAACGTTTTATTAAAATGGTACGGAAATAACACCATAGCAAGTACTAGTTCATGTTAAAAATTTCAAACTCCCAAGTGAATCAATAAAAAACTGCATATTGTGATCATTTTCTAAAGTTTTGGTACCACACTTATGTCATTCCTAGGAAACAAAAATAGATGCCACTGTGTGCATAATAACTCACATGATGGGCTTTTGAAGATTGCAGTAAAAGGTTTCCATCCCCCAAAATATCATTGTCATTGACTGCTGTGACTCCAATCCCCTAATACTACCATGAGAAAGCATTGGAGTTTTGTTGTTAATTGCAAACTAAGGAGTCCTAAGTCTGAACCATTTGAAACTACTGTTCTGTGTTAAAAACAAACAAATATAGACAATTTAATATGGTTCAACTTTTATATTTAATCTATAATCAAGCATTAACTTTTTACATGAAAACATTTATCATGTGATCCCACATGCTGTGGACCAACTAAGCCCCTGCGCCACAACTACTGAGCCGGCTCTCTAGAGCCCATGAGCCACAACTACTGAAGCTCACGTGCCTAGAGCCCATGCTCTGCAACAAGAGAAACCAACGCAATGAGATGCCCGCGCACCGCAACAAAGAGTAGCCCCCACTCGCCGCAACTAGAGAAAAGCCCGTGAGCAGCAACAAAGACCCAATGTAGCCAAAAATAAATAAATACATAAATACATTTATGAAAAAAAAAAAGTTAATCAAGAAAACAGACTCAGAATTTCTTCATATATTTGTGGTGATTAGGTCTTAGCCAGACCTGACATTCCTGGTGTTATTCACCACAAGCTGATGAATTTACCTTTGAAGAATCTATCAGATAAAAAATGATAAGGAGAACGCCAAGATTTCTTCAGCATTAGGGTATATGCATAAAGCTGGTACTTCACACACACACACACAGACACCCACTCACACACATCCAAATAACCTCACAAACCTGATTTAGAAAGAAATAGTAACTTTTGCCTATTGAAGCTTACTAAAAACAGCAAGCTATAGTTAATATTAATGATTCATATTTTCACAAAAAGAAAAATAAATTCAAGTACAATGGAGGCTGGATGTTTCTTTTCTCCACTTAATTCCCCAGGGCTTCCCCATTCTGGTTATTAAAAAAACAAACAAATAGAATTTCCTTAATACACATCATTTAAAAAGTGAGTGAAAGTACTACTGGATTCAAATTAATCATAACAACAAAATTACAGTAAACCTAGTTCTGAATAGTCTTCCTCAGTTTAGCAATAAAAGTTTTGCTCTATTTCAATTAGGCACATCATGTCTTAAAAAAAATTTTTTTTAATGCTCGAAATGTTTTATTTTGCCTACCCGAGTTACCAGTAAAACTCCCTTTCTTTCTATCTAGCCATGCATCCTTCTGTCCTTCTGCTGAAGCCGAATTTGAAGGCCAGAGGGTATACACATCTGCCCTGGGCAAATACAGTCAATGTTTCTTCCACAAACACAGGCTCCCATGACAACCAAACAGAAAGGGGAAAAAAAACAATGAGAAGCCAGGGATATTAAATTTCTCTTAGACCCACCATCTGATTCTCATTTGACCTACTGTCTGGGTCTTATTAAGCCCAGATCTCTTTTATTCCCGTAGTCTTTTACAAGCTGGCCATATGGAATCCTAAGGGTTCATGCTTGTCCATGTTACTGGACAACGATCTTAGCAAGGTAAGAGAGCATTTGTGAAGCCATTTTATTTCCATTTTTTTAGGTTGTTGGGTTCTTCTGCAGAGGCTATCAGCTCCAACTGTGTGAGCACACCTGTCCACCAGAAGGAGCCTTAGATTACTAATTCATTTCACATGGGTCGCCAAACTCATATCAAATAGCAGTAGCTCTTGCTTATTACTAGCTTAGATCAGATTCAAACTGGAGGCTCAAAGCTAAAAGGCTTAACCTCCAGCCCCTTCACCCTGGGTCACTCCCAATCTGTCTCTGGGGCACTTTTAATTAATGGCAGAGTGAAAAGGATTATAAATTCCAGCATTCCCATATACCATTCCTTATGGATGTCCAACTCACTGACAGCAAAGAAGGCTTTCCACTAACACGTATTTGTTCATGTGACTGTATCTGCACAAACCAAATTAAGTGGAGACACGAGGAGGCAATTATCTTGAAAATTCAGGCTAAAACAGAAATACTTCAAGTGAAGCTTGGGAATTTACCTTTCTGAGATTGGAGAAATCTGCCAGATGATGTCCTTGCATTCAATTTAACTTTGTATGTGCTGGTGCCAAAGGGCAAAGGAAAGTGGAAAGTACGGGTAATTATCCAGAGCATTAAAACCCAGCTGTGCACTAGTGAGAGAGAAAAACATAGAAGAAAGCTGTAAGTAACCAGATTTATCTAATTCAGCATTTAGCCAAAATCTAAAGCTGCCTTGTGGTATAAATATAGTTAGGACTATTATAGAGTAGGAAAGCAGAATTGCTGGACACTAACTTTGCAGGTGTTCTATATATTTGTTTTCTAGTGGAATACTCCAAGGTTAAAGAAAGTGCTAGGACAACCTAATATCCTTTCTGAATCATGTACTTCTTTTGGCCATGTCCAGGGTGCTTATAGCTTAGTTTTAAACTGTTGAGATATGGTACTTAGAATCAGATAGTTGTGTAGAACACAATGAAAGTCTTTTTCTGAAGCTACTTCTGAGAATAGGTACCTGAATTAAGTGTACTAATACAAACACCAACCACATAGCTAAGCCTACCCCATGCTAGGTTCTTTCTCATGATATTAAATCTCACCTTGACAGAAATCATATTAGGGCAGTATTATTATATCTATTGTATAGATAAAGAAACAGGCTTATTTATAAGAATATTAATTCTTTGGTGTATATATATATTTTTAAAAAGCCTAACTACCTGTTATAGGTTGAATTGTGTCTCCCCCAAAAAGATATTCTGAAGTACTAGCCCTTGATACATGTGAGTGTGACCTTATTTGAAAATAGGGCCTTTGCAGATTTAATCAAGCTAGGATAACGTCATTGGAATGGGTCTTAATCCAATATAATTGATGTCCTTACAAGAAGAGGAAAATTTGGACACAGACATAGAGATCTGGGGAGGATGCCATGTGAAGATGGAGGCAGAGACTGGAGTGATGCATGTACAAGCCAAGGAATAGGAAGGATTGCTGGCCCTCACCAGAAGCTAGAAGAGGGATGGAACAGGTTCTCTCTCAGGAGAAACGAACCCTGCCAACTCGTTGATTTTGGACTTCCAGGCTCCATACTGTGAGATAATAAATTTCTATTGTTTTAAGCCACCTAGTTTGTAGTACTTTGTTATGGCAGCCCTAGGAAACTAATATATCACCCAAAAGAAGAGAGAAAAAATAAGTGAGTAGGTTAATTTTGTATAGTAAGCAAATTTGGAGGATGCTGGTATAAATCTCTTTTATGTTTCTTTAGGTAAACACAGCTAGAATATTTCCAGCAGGAAAAGATGTGTATCTGGGCTAGAAAGGGTCCCTTACAAAGTTTTATTTTGAGTTATATTCTAACGATTCTGACCACATAACTCCCTTACTGAAAAAAAATCTCAATAAGGGACACCCTGTTAACTGTAGAATGAATTCTTAACTTCTCAACCCAGCAGTGCCCTGCATGGCATAAACTCTTCAAAGATGTCTAACAATTAGACATATGATTCTCCTTCTTTTCTATACTTATCTTGTGGAGCTGCCCCAAAACACTCCAGCTAAATGGAACTCCTGGCTGTTTACCCAGACATGCCTTCCTCTTATCCAGTATCTTTCCTTTACTCATGCAGGGGCCATTGTATTAAAGAACTGACTTTCTTCCCTCTTCACTAACCTCAACATATTTAAATCCTACTAGACATTAAAACTATCTGACAAGACATCTCCTGTGTCAATCCTTTACTGATCACAGTGACTTTGGGTTTGTTATTCTTCTCTAGCAATTTGTGGCTCTCTTGTGGCTTTTCCAGTTTTGTGCTTTGCCATATATTATTATGAGTATTTATCTTATATCCACTACTGTTTAAGAAATCTCTCGGATCAGGAGGTATTTCTGCTCATCTTTTAGGTTCTGCCCCTACCTCTAGCACCTAGCATAATGCCTTACGGAGAGTTGGTCCTCTATAAATGTTTGCTGAATTGATTTTTAAGTTTGAATTAAGCAGTACAGGATCTCTTGGGTTGAAAAATCACATTGCAGATGGCATGCTTGTATTGTTCAATATTGCTGCACCAATGGAGCAAGGCATATGCTGCAAATTCTTCATCTAAATGGTAGCAGCGAGGGAAGGAAAGGTTTTTCATAAAAGGTTATCTGCAATCAAAAGAAATAAGAGAAACAGGCAAATGCTATAGAATATTTTTCCTAACCATCTAGTGGCGATTCATTTGTTTGGTTAGCGTATCTGTTAGATTCCAGTGTTAGATTCAAAATAAAGTTAAATTGCATTGGCATAGTGACTTAACTCACTAGTGTGTTATTACTATGTAAGCAGGTGTACATGCAACTACAAATAAATGCTTGCTGATAGAATCCCAGCAGGGTTTCTGATGAGTTTTCATTTTGTTGAAACTTACCCAGGAAATTACTGTGTAAAAAGCTTTGCTATTACTTCTTTGCCTGAAATATCATTTAGCTACACCTGGCCAAGTTCATGGCAATTATACTAACTATACAAAAAGGACATTCCAAATTTCTCATCAGCCTTTTATATTCATTTTCTCAAATTTATTACTGAAATAATAGAAATATACAAATACACACAGATACACAAATCCCAAAAGGCACACATTAAGACAATCTTAGCATTTAAAAGTCAAAATAACTTATAAAAAGAGGATAATTTAAGTTAATCTTTCCTTAGAATAGAATCTACACTATAAGTTAACTCTAAGCTTCAAGTTACTGCTTACTAATGGTATGTATGACATAAACCTTATGTGTCTTAATTGCAGCCCTACACATGCTTAAATGGGGGAAAAAAGGAAATAATAAAAACTTTTACTGCATTATGTGATACATTAAAAAGCTGACAATAAAAATTGGGTCTCTAAATGTCACAGAACATAACCACATATATCAAATTTTTACCATAGCAAATTATGTAACATGATCAAACCCACCATACAGTCATAGCTGAGTTATAATGAATTTTGTTATACTTACTACAATACATCAGTAGGTTTGGGGTTTAAAAAATATTTTAGTCAACAAATAGCCATTGTGTGTCTCCTTTGTATGAGGTGCTCTGGGAAAGATTCAGTTTCAAAGAATATAAGATAGTCTCTGATTTCAAATTTTTCGCTCTATTTTGAAATGGGAAGTGAGACAATATTCACATAAAAAAAAAAGATAATCAGGAATATATGGAAATGTATACCAAATGCTTGCTCCAAATAATGGCAGAGTGAGAGAGCCAGGCAAGGAAGAGGTTGGGGAAGTGTCCATAAGATAGAGTGACCACATGCCCTGATTTCAATGGAAGAATTCTAATTTAAACCTATATGCCTGGTGTAATAATTAATATGACCCACTTTTCCTCTCAAAAGTTCTTTGACTTAAGGACTTCCCTGGTGGCTCAGTGGTTAAGAATCTGCCTGCCAATACAGGGGACATGGGTTCGAGCCCTGGTCTGGGAAGATCTCACATGCCGCGGTGCATCTAAGCCCACGCGGCACAACTAAGCCCATGCGCCACAACGACTGAGCCTGAACTCTAGAGCTCACGAGCCACAACTACTGAGCCCGCGTGCCACAACTACTGAAGCCCATGCACCCAGAGTCTGTGCTCCGCAACAAGAGAAGCCACCACAATGAGAAGCCCATGCACCACAACGAAGAGTAGCCCCACTCACCACAACTAGAGAAAGCCTGCACACAGCAACAAAGACCCAATGCTGCCATAAATAAATAAATAAATAAGTTTAAAAACATAAAGTTATTTGACTTAAATGATAATTATGTGTTCATTATACCACAGGAGCAAATAGGCAAGTGTGGCCTTGAAAGAAAGGTAGAATTAAAATAAGCAGAAGTGAGTGCTTCTGGAAATCTAAGACAGGTAAATGGTATATGCAAAGAAATGAAAAAGAATCATAGCAATCAATAGGTTGGATGAAGTAGCATTTTGTGCAAGGAAGCCTTGTTTTTGTTGAGAACTGCAAATAAGGCTGCATTGGAGATCTAGCCTTCTCAATCATGTCCTCCCAGATTTCTCCTGAGAGGACAATAGGGCTTTTCCCAGGACCACTACTCTATCCTGAATATGTGGCAGGAAGAGGAATCATCTGGGGACACATCACAATCTCACACAGTATCAAGTGTCTCCTGTCAAGTGTAGCCAGGTTTAACAACAAAATGAAACAAAACAAACAGAATGTCCAGTCAAATTAGAATTTCCTATAATCAATGAATAATTTTTTAGTATAAGATAGTTCAAAATATTGCCTGGGACATAAACCACAGTCCTTTTTTAGTATTACCCAATTATTGCATGAGCTATATTAAAAAATTGCTTTTTGTGTGAAATTCAAATTTGACTGGATATCCTGTATTTTATCTGCAACTGTAGTCCTGCCTCATTTCAGCCTTCAGGGATTTCTCTTGACTATTTCTGGGGTTAATGAAACTCTATTCCTTGGCCCGGAAGACCAACTTCCTTCACTTTCAAAGGTGATTTCTGTTTTGAGCTTAAGAAGTTTGCATGAGAAATTTTACAATTGTTTAGTGATACTTTTCTCAAATATGTTCTTAGGTCTAAGTTTATTCATTATATACTGTGAATTAAAACTCAAATCTCAATTTCTAATAAAGATTAGTTCTCTAAGGTGACTAACTATAAAGGTGCTTAATGATCTTCTGACACGAGTTCGATCGGTGCTTTTTTCCTCATCATTGGCAGCTCTAAAATTTAAGGCAATATGTAGAACCAGATGGAATCATGTTATATTTACTGAACTGCTGCATTTCCTCAGTTCCGTTTCACAGTGGCCCTGAGAGGTATTCACCACATCATATATGTGAGTAAACGGGCTCAGGGAAGTTTGGGGATGCACTTCAAAGACTCCCCATAGCTAGTTAATGGTAATGGTATTAAGTTTTGAACCCAAAGCCCATGATGGCAAACTTAGCCAATTTACTTACACTCTAATATAGCCATCTTTAATACAGCAATGAACATTCCTTGTCATTATTCTTAAATGACTCAAAATTTCCTGAAATGCCAATAGTATGTTGTTGCTTTCTGATTAAATATGTGAGTATTCTCTTCAGGTCTCTTCTCTTTTGATTAATATGATAATAATAAAAAAATAACAGTGACAATATGTAACACGTGTCAAGCACTGTGCTAAGTATGTTACATGTTTTACTTTACTCAATGTTATTAAACTGTCATTGAATGATTTTATTCAGTAATCAAGATTTCCTTAAACTATTTGAACCCTGAGAAATGACATCAGCTTACAATCTTCTGACACATGGATATAACCTTTTGACAGGTACCACAATAAATAAACTTTTACATCTGTTATCAGTTTGATGGACATAGAGTTCTACATCAAGGAACAGACTTTGAAGCCTGAAAAATAACAATTCTCAATAATAAAAAAAGGTAAATTCTCCATGGCTAAAAATAAATACTAAAAAATATTCAAAAGTTGAAGCACTAAGCTTTCTGTTGATAATTATAGATGTTTATAAGAAATTATCTTAATGTTACAGTTAATAGAAAGGAATTCTAGAAACTCAGTGAACAAAGAGCAAATAGCAGCTGATCACAGAATTGCTAAAAACGTACAGTCTTCTTTTCAAAGAACAAGCTCTGGTCCAACATTAGTTACCCCTGGCCCTACCTAAAAGTCTTTGCAACTTCAGAGACACCTTTCTTGGTTTTCTTCCCTTGTGGCTACATGCCTACTGGCAGAGAGTGGGAAGTGTTTTCTCACCATTCTGAGCTATTCTTTGGTTTCTTCATTTCGTTTGTAACTACACCAAGCCCAAAAGACCCATTTCAAGTCTCCTTTTGGTTCCAGTCTTTAATCTAAATGGCCGATCTTAATCAAATGCAATGGGTTGTATAGGAAGTGTGATAACTAATAATTTACTTCACTTGTCAAGCATGGCTCACCTCCCATATATAACAATATCTATATTTGGGGGGTAACCCCTTTACTTTTAGACCACAGCATAATAATGCCTTAGCCACATAATTATCATAGTACTTAAACCAATTATATGTATGTGCAGTAACAGGAAAATAATGTTCTTCCATGACCACTAGAGAATATAATTAAGAAAAAAAAATTCTGTTAGGATATTTTCTCTTACAGGTAGTGAATCTGAGGATAACCTAAAAGTGACATAAAAATTAATGGCATTCATTGACATATTTGTGAACCACTTAATCAAATGGCCCAAATAAATGAGAAAAGCATGGAATGAAAAACCTGAAAGTCAAACATGAAGACCCTTTCACTGAATTATTTTTGTATAGAATATCTACTTTTAGAGTGTATAAAGTAACACAGTACTTCATCTTATAGAAATTGAGATCAAGAAATAAAGAATTTTTAAGCCGCAGCACATGTGTATAGAACATAGCAAAATTCTATTGGGAATTGTAAAGACCCAAACAAAAGGAAAAGTCCTGTAGAGATAGGGGATCACTAGAATGGAAAATATGTCTATGATCTGATGTTTGCAAGCGATACCATTCAATTTCACCATGCACCAGAGGCCCTGATTGCCTCTGTGTGTGAAACAGTAGTGCTACTAGGATCTTCTATCCTTTTCCCAATTACTTGCTGGACTTATTCCCAAGCTTCCCATCCCTGAAAGTGGTCACCGAGATGCTAGGCGACTATCTATTTGGGATGTTGTCAAGAGGATTTCTGCACTGGTTGTGAGTGGAATTTAGACATCTTTTAAGTTCCTTTAAAACTTCAGGGGCCTATAACTTTATTGACTTTCCTCTAAATAATGGATATTTCATTTAAAAGCACATTAAGATTGTGTCTACACAATACAGATGAGTATGTGAATTGTTTTGTCTTCATAGAAATAATAGCTGTATAGAATCCTTGGTTTATATAAACTGAAATGATCTTCAGTTTGATCTTCCATGAGATGTGAGTTTAATATTCCCTAAAGAGGAAATTTACCTGTAATTTGAATACCACCACTGTCAAGAATCTCCATGAGTATGCAAATTCCAATTTGAGAGACATCACCTTCTCCATGAAGCTTTTCTAGATGCTTAGTTTTAACTCATCAAGTCCACTCTGAAATAGGTAAGTTATGTAATTCCTTGATTTTTATTCCAAATTGGAATGATAGCAGATGTAACCCTTAGACTATGTATTCAAGTGTTTATTACATGATATATGTACCTTATTTTTTTATATATATGTAAGGCTGACATAAAGTCCAAGGTCCCTCTCATGGGTATGCAAAGTTTCCTTGGCCTCACACAGCATTAAAGCATTGAAACAACCACCCACCACCATTGAGGTGACTCATTGGTCTGCACTGGTGTGATTACAATGTTCTTTGTCCTTTCTGATTTCTTTTGGTGACTCTGCTGCTTCCATGCTTATGTCATGACCGTTTTCTTTTTGATGCTGGTAATGCCTTATCCTAGGGTCTGCCTCTTAATGCACCATGCACATAATGACACCCATGCAGCCATTTGAAGATTTGCCATCTCACTTAGAGACTGTCACCAATTTGGGCATGAATCTCTTCTAATAGTGAAACCAGTCTGACCAGTAGTTTCTTTACAGTTTAAAGAAGTCTCTCCTTTTACTGTTCACAATTTCCTTCCACTCCAGGACACCTGACATAATCTCTTCAAAAGAAAGAACAGTTAATTTCAAGCAATTTCCTTTTTTTTCTGTTCTGCCTCAAGCCTTCCATGACCAGTTACTTCCTTGAAGAAGAAAAAAAAAATAGAGAAAAACCAAATATAAACTAACATCTCAAGAACGAAGTCTTCACCAAACCATTGTAGGCCATTTGCCTCTAATTAGTATATGTTATTTCCCTGTGAAGAATGTAATATCATTCTGTCTATTCATCTTTCTCCTGATGTTTCTCTTTGCCATCTATATAGCCAATATGGGGATATCCATATCAGTGTTTATGTGATAATAAATCAGTTTTTGGTATTTATTCTCTGAGGGTTGGGGGTAGGAAAAGGACTTAGTAGCTCCCTTTGTACAGGATCTAGCATTTATGTCTACACTTCTCTAAAACTGTTAAACCAGAAACACTTCTCTAATTTGAAGAAGAATTTCTGGGATAATAGTCTGCTCTACAAAAAGACAACACTCAGAATGGGAGAAAATACTTGCAAATGAAGAAACACAAGGGAGGAAACTTGCACAAACCACTTAGATAGCCTCATCCACCAGAGGCCAGACAGCAGAAGCAAGAAGAACTACAATCCTGCAGCCTGTGGAACAAAAACCACACTCACAGAAAGACAGACAACATGAAAAGGCAGAGGGCTATGTACCAGATGAGGGAACAAGATAAAACCCCAGAAAAACAACTAAATGAAGTGGAGATAAGCAACCTTCCAGAAAAAGAATTCAGAATAATGATAGTGAAGATGATCCAGGACCTTGGAGAAAAAATGGAGGCAAAGATTGAGAAGCTGCAAGAAATGCTTAACAAAGACCTAGAAGAATTAAATAACAAACACCTAGAAGAATTCAAGAACAAACAAACAGAGATGAACAATACAATAACTGAAACAAAAAATACACTAGAAGGAATCAATAGCAGAATAACTGAGGCAGAAGAATGGATAAGTGACCTGGAAGACAGAATGGTGGAATTCACTGCTGTGGAAAAGAAAAAAGAATGAAAAGAAATGAAGACAGCCTGAGAGACCTTTGGGACAACATTATACGCAACAACATTCGCACTATAGGGGTCCCAGAAGGAGAAGAGAGAAAGGACCCGAGAAAATATTTGAAGAGATTATAGTTGAAAACTTCCCTCACATGGGAAATGAAATAGCTACCCAAGTCCAGGAAGCGCAGAGAGTCCCAGGCAGGATAAACCCAAGGAGAAACACACCGAGACATATAGTAATCAAATAGACAAAAATTAAACACAAAGAAAAATTATTGAAAGCAACAAGGGAAAAATGCCAAATAACATACAAGGGAACTCCCATAAGGTTAACAACTGATTTCTCAGCAGAAACTCTACAAGCCAGAAGGGAGTGGCATGATATATTTAAAGTGATGAAAGGGTAGAACCTACAATCAAGATTACTCTACCCAGCAAGGGTCTCATTCAGATTCAAAGTAGAAATCAAAAGCTATACAGACAAACAAAAGCTAAGAGAATTCAGCACCAACAAGCCAGCTATACAACAAATGCTAAAGGAACTTCTCTAAGTGGGAAACACAAGAGAAGAAAAGGACCTACAAAACCAAACCCATAACAATTAAGAAAATGGTCATAGGAATATACATGTCAATAATTACCTTAAACGTGAATGGATTAAATGCTCCAACCAAAAGACATAGGCTTGCTGAATGGATACAAAAACAAGACCCATCTATATGCTGTCTACAAGAGACCCACTTCAGACCTAGGGACACATACAGACTGAAAGTGAGGGGATGGAAAAAGATATCCCATGCAAATGGAAATCAAAAGAAAGCTAGAGTAGCAATACTCATATCAGATAAAATAGACTTTAAAATAAAGAATGCTACAAAAGACAAGGAAGGACACTACATAATGATCAAGAAATCAATCCAAGAAGAAGATATAACAATTATAAATATATATGCACCCAACATAGGGGCACCTCAATACATAAGACAACTGCTAACAGCTATAAAAGAGGAAATGGACACTAACACAATAATACTGGGAGAATTTAACACCTCACTTACACCAATGGACAGATCATCCAAACAGAAAATTAACAAGGAAACAGACGCTTAAAATGACACAATAGACCAGATAGATTTAATTGATATTTATAGGACATTCCATCCCAAAACAGCAGATTACACTTTCTTGTCAAGTGTGCATGGAACATTCTCCACAATAGATCACATCTTGAGTCACAAATCAAGCCTCAGTAAATTTAAGGCAATTGAAATCATATCAAGCATCTTTTCTGACCACAATGCTATGAGACTAGATATCAATTACAGGGAAAAAAACGTAAAAAACACAAACATCTGTAGGCTAAACAATACATTACTAAATAATCAAGAGATCCCTGAAGAAATTAAGGAGGAAATCAAAAAATACCTAGAGAAAAATGACAATGAAGACATGACAATACAAAACCTATGGGATGCAGCAAAAGCAGTTCTAAGGGGGAAGTTTATAGCAGTACAAGCCTACCTCAAGAAACAAGAAAAATCTCAAATAAACAATCTAAACTTACACCTAAAGGAACTAGAGAAAGGAGAACAAACAAAACCCAAAGTTAGCAGAAGGAAAGAACTCATAAAGATCAGAACAGAAATAAATGAAATGGAACCAAAGAAAACAATAGCAAAGATCAATAAAACTAAAAGCTGGTTCTTTGAGAAGACAAACAAAATTGATAAACCGTTAGCCAGACTCATCAAGAAAAAGAGGGAGAGGACTCAAGTCAATAAAATTAGAAATGAAAAAGGAGAAGTTAAAACTGACACCACAGAAATACAAAGCATCCTAAGAGACTACTACAAGCAACTCTATGCCAATAAAATGGACAACCTGGAAGAAATGGACAAATTCTTAGAAAGGTATAACCTTCCAAGACTGAACCAGGAAGAAATAGAATACATGAACAGACCAATCACAAGTAATGAAATTGAAACTGTGATTAAAAATTTTCCAACAAACAAAAGTCTAGGACGAGATGGCTTCACAAGTGAATTCTATCAAACATTTAGAGAAGAGCTAACACCCATCCTTCTCAAACTCTTCCAAAAAATTGCAGGGGAAGGAACATTCCCAAACTCATTCTATGAGGCCACCATCATCCTGATGCCAAAACCAGACAAAGATAGTTCAAAAAAAAAAAAATTACAGACCAATATCACTGATGAATATAGATGCAAAAATCCTCAACAAAATACCAGCAAACAGACTTGAACAACACATTCAAAGGATCATACACCATGATCAAGTGGGATTTATCCCAGGGATGCAAGGATTCTTCAATATATGCAAATCAATCAATGTGATACACCATATTAACAAATTGAAGAATAAAAACCATAAAAAAAAGAAACCAACAAGGGATTAATCTCCAAAATATACAGACAGCACATGCAGCTCAATATCAAAAAACAAAACAAAAACAAAAAAAGGAAACAAAAACCAAAAAAACAAATAACCCAATCAAAAAATGGGCAGAAGATCTAAATAGACATTTCTCCAAAGAAGACATACAGATGTCCAAAAAGCACACAAAAAAATGCCCAACATTACTAATTATTAGAGAAAGGCAAACCAAAACTACAGTGAGGTATCACCTCACACTAGTCAGAATGGCCATCATCAAAAAGCTACAAACAATAAATGCTGGTGAGGGTGTGGAGAAAAGGGAACCCTCCTACACTGTTGGTGGGAATGTGAATTGGTACAGCCACTATGGCGAACAGTATGGAGGTTCCTTAAAAAACCAAAGATAGAACTACCATATGACCCATCAATCCCACTCCTGGGCATATACCTGGAGAAAACCATGATTTGAAAAGATACATGCACCCCAATGTTCATTGCAGCACTATTTATAATAGCCAGGACATGAAAGCAACCTAAATGTCCATCAACTGAGGAATGGATAAAGAAGATGTGGTACATATATACAATTGAATATTACTTAGCCATAAAAAAGAACAAAATAATGTGATTTTCAGCAATATGGATGGACCTAGAGATTGTCATACTGAGTGAAGTAAGTCAGACACAGAAAAACAAATATCATATGATATTGCTTATATGTGGAATCTAAAAAAAGGGGTACAAGTGAACTTATTTACAAAACAAAAGGAGAGTCACGGATGAAGAAAACAAACATGGTTACCAGGGGATAAGTGGGAAGAGGGATAAATTGGGAGAATGAGATTGACACATATACACTACTATATAAAAAATAGATAACTAATAAGAATCTGCTGTATAGCACAGGGAACTCTACTCAGTATTCTGCAATGGCTTATGTCGGAAAAGAATCTAAAAAACAAGAGTGAATATATGTATATGTATAACTGATTCACTTTATTGTACCCCTGAACCTAACACAACATTGTAAATCAAAAATACTCCAATAAAATTTTTTTTTTAAAAAAGGGATGAGTACAGAATAAAATGTTGGAGATCACCATTTTCTGTTTCTCATGTAGGCAATAACATTTCTTGACTTTAGATATACTCTACAATTTCATCACTAGCTTTAGTTTCTCTAAAAGAACTTTGTATATGAATCATTTTACAAATAGAATGAGTCTTTCAAACATATATATAATGTATATTGAATATTCACAGCATATTTTTCTCCTCAGATCAATTATTAAAACTTTGGTTAAGTTCAATTTCTGGACTTACTCTCTGTAGGTCAAAATGGACTAGTTATTTACATTTGATGCCTTATCTAAGTACAAGTGAGACAAAAATTGAGAAGGAAAGGAGAAAACAAAAGCTTTACAGTGTCAAACAACAGTATTTTGGAAAATATATATTTTCACCAAAAACATTTATTTGAATCCATTTTGTATAAAGTCCTAAAGTAAAAATGGTGAGAAAAACTTATTCATGCTCTAAGCAATGTAGTTGAAGTAAAATACAGATATTAATGATAAGGGCAAATATTTATCCCAAAGCCTACTCAGAAGCATCTAAACAATGGAATTATTCTATAAGATTTTTCAAAAATAACCATGTATTTTTAAAGGTGGACGACTGTAAAAATTGAGGAATAATTTGAAACAATGTGTAAAAATCCACTGGGTTGTAGTGGATTGAGTAGTGTGTGATATCTTGGCAGCCTGAATCCAGTGGTGAACATAGAGCATTTTTACTGTAATGGAGAATAGTAATGATGTTATGGTATTCTCACTGATAATATATGGATTTTGGTTGTTCTTGATTTGCTTATATATTTTGTAAGGTAATAACATTTTTAAGGAGTTGAATTTCTCTTGTGAAAATTCATCTTATGTTTATATTCCATATCTTAATACATAAAATGGAAAGAAAAAAAGAAACGAGAGAGTATAGAGAAAGCCTGTTACATCTGGTTGGCTGTTTCTGTCACTTAATCTTTTGGAGTTGTTTAAATTTCAAAAGAAACTTAATCCAAATCAGTTTGGGTCATAGGTATACAAATTGAAAATCAGCTACTATATAAAATCCCATATATTTTATATTGAGAATCATATTATGTAATATATAACACATATGTATCCAAAATATACATGGTTCATAAAATATTCTCATCTGCAGATGTATTTATAAAATAAATGAGTATGAATGAATAGGATGCAACTGAGCTGCTATTGATGGAACATTCACATTGTTACTTTCTTCCCACTTTCAATATTGGCCATGCACTAATTTTGCAAGTCTTTTCACTGCAGATACATTAGAAATTCATCATATGAGGGGATACAGAGAATAAAAAACAGGTAATATTATTTGTCTTAGAAGTATCAGAAGACACAGAAAAGATGAATAGATTAGGTTGTGAAACAGAACAGTGAAAACAGATACACTGGCAAAGTGCAGAATCTGGATCTGCTATAATACCAGTATTTACTCTAATGAATTATCAACCCCTAAAGCTGGAAAGGACATGCAAGATAATTTTGTCCATCTTTTCCTCTAACATGAGAAAACCGAGATGGGGATAAGTTAGGTAATTCATTCCAAGTTCATAGTAACTCTTGATAGAATCAGGTCTATATCTCTTATTACACAAATTCTAAGGTTCTGTTTGAATTACAAGAGAGGCCTTAACAATATATATCATGGCAATGAAGTACCTTGTGCATATTAGACACATATGCGCTAAAATGCATGTACTAAATATTAGTTTTATGAAAACTCTTCATAAAATGGAAGAAAAAATATCATTCTTTACTGAAAATGGTAGCATTTTATGGATATAATTTCAGATTATTTACCAATGGGAGAAGGGGAGGGGGAGAGGCAAGACAGGTGAAAGTGATTAATAGGGACAAATTACTAGGTATAAATTAAAAAGTTACAAGGATATAAATGTACAGCTCAGGGAATATAGCCAACATTGTATAATAGCTCTATATGAAGTAAAAACTATAAAAATATTGGATCACTACACTGTACACCTGAAACTAATATAATATTGTAAGTACACTATATTTCAAATAATAAAGAAAAAACACCAAATCAAAATTTCTCTTTTCATTCTCCCCTTTCCGAGTGTTCATAGTCTCATAACTTCATCTTTTCTTTAAACTTAAGAACTTTTAAAAAAAAAATTGTCTCTTTTTTTGCCATTTACTTAATTGGAAAAACAAGAGGTAATTCAGATTCTTAAGGTGAACATTGTTTCATTTTCATTTGTTCAAAAACATTTATACTGACACCTTTCAGAGTCTATTTGTCTTATTTAAGACACGCCTGTGCTCATTTCTTCATCTTCTATAAGAAAATTTCCTGAGATTTGCTCTGTGCTATGAAACAAAGCCTAGGCAGCTGTGTTGATGCCCCAGCAATGCCAAACAGCCAATGCTGTTGTTCTCCTTCTCATTGCTGGGCCCTTGTTTGTTTGTTGTTTGTACTGAAATGGCCAGAAGGGACCTACCAGGAGTCCACCTACCATGCCTGAGCCCTCAACTTCATTCTCAACGTGAGTATAAGAAAGCCAAGTTATGCACACCGCACAGTCAGCAGCCCACACAAGTCACATCAGTTCCTACTGTGCAACTCTGAACAATTTTAAATATTCCTGTCGGGTCGCATTTTACACAACACTACCGCAATACAGGGAATACATTTAGACATTTCCAAGGTGAGGGAAATGGATGTAATGATGAGGAATCAGAAACAGAATCATCAGCTGCCTGGAAGAACTACCCTTACAGAGAGCAGAAATCTTAAAAAAAAAAAATCAATTAATAACTCAGTCAGTCTTCCATGCAGATCTTTGTAAAGAAAATGAGGCTATTTTGTCAAAATAATAATCATGTTTTCTAAGAGCTGTCCTGCTAAAAATATAGCTCCTCCAGAGAAGCAGCTACATGCTCTCTTTAAATAGCTCCCTTTGGCTTGCATCGCTGCTTGTCCTTATCTTAACTGAATAAGAACTGTCTAATATCCCTCTAAATGAAAGTAATTTTAGGACTCAGTTACATCGCGCATTTGACATCCCTTCCAGATGTGATTATGTAGAACCATCTCTCCCATTTACAATAGGCAAAGGGGGTTTGGAGATGTTATGTAGAAAATCACTTCTTCTGGCCCTTCTGGGTTTGAAATAGGAGGGTGGTCCATACGACGTTGAATATAGGTGAGTCACATGCTGAGCTCTGAAAAGAGAAGCATTCTCCTGGTCTATGAATAGGAGCCCTGCATTCTCCTTTGAGGCTAACCGAAACCCTGTGATGAAAACCACTATATAAATGCAATAAGCCTTTGTTCACAGCACCGGCAGGTGTTGTTAAAGCCTCCTGTCCTAGCTCTGACAGTGTTCCAGAAACCTAACCTACCACAGACCTGTTATTCCCACAATAGAAAAGCCCTGAGCAGAACACAGTTAATTGTGCCAGATTGTGCAATTCCATCATGATGCTTAATAGCCAAGGACAACAGATTCTTATGGTTTGATTTCATACTGATAAATGAATGTGTTTGGGTATGTGTGTGTGCATGTGTATGCATGCGTATGTGTAGGTATATATATCTCCACATATACGTACACACACATGTAATCCCCATAATAATGCTGGGCTTGGAATACCATGTCTAAATGCAGTGACTCTTAACATGTTTTCACATGATTGCAGTACAATTTGATGGGAAGTTTCTGAGTTAGCCCGGACTGTGAAGTACCTAACTCATCCAAGATCTAAGACTACTCGATTTTAATCTTTGTCCATATTCAGATCTATTTTTGTACAATTGAGTTAACTATACAAACAATTGCATATTCAGCATTTTTGCTCTCATTATTACCATCTTGAAACACAATATCTAGCTGCTCATCAAGATGGTAGAAAATACTACTGCAAAAAATTAGGTCATATTAGATAGGCACAGTCTAGGTAAAATGGAGAATGAAGACAATTAGGAAAATTTAGGGCAAGTAAAGACATTCAGAACAAATATGCAAATATAAAACTAGCAATTTAACTGATTATCTTCTAGAAAATTGCTTTAGCTGTCCCCCAGCCTAGGATTTTTTTTTCAGCATCACAGTTTTAAATATCTGTAGCAAAGAAAGTTTTGCAAAGTTTGGATCTCACTGACCAACTAGCTTATGGATTTAGAACCAGAAAGATCTGGGTTCAAATCATTATTTCACCATTTGGTACATATGTGGCATCAGATAAGTTACTTATCTGTTTTGTTTTGAGAATACAGTGAGAAAATATATATCTGTGCTTATCCCAGTACCCAGAGCATAGTAAATGACAAATTGTGACTATGAAATTTTTTCAGGGAATCCTGCTCTGCTGTGGGTGTAGGGTATAAAGAAATCCTAAGATCAATGCATTTTTACCGTTTTCATTCATATGAAATGCTTTTACACAAATGATTTTTCATCCTAAGATGAATACATTTTGGTTTTTGTCAGTAAGGAGAGTAACTTTAACTTGTTAATTTACTTTAACAGAGACACATATAGCAATGACGAGCAAGATAGAAGCCTCTCTTGCACAAAACTCTTAAGTTGGTGTCCAGAGAGTGAAAGTGGCTCTGCTCTATGAGGAGTACAGACTCCTTTGATCCTATTGTACCTAGGGTATCACCCTCATCCATACAATGGAAGGGATTCCCATCTTCCTGTCTGTGTACTAGCCTGTAGAGAGGTGAGAAGAGGAAAGAGAGGCCAAGCTGCTTTTCTTAAAGTATATTACCTGGAAATTTTTCACTTCACTCTGCTTATATTATATTAGCCTGGAAATTTTTCACTTTGCTCTGCTTACATCGTATCAGCCAGATTACATAAGCACACCTAGCCACAGAAGCAACTGGGAAATGATGTCTATAGCCCACTATAGTATGTCCAGGCAAAATTTAGAAAGTCAATTACTAAAACAATTTGGAAGACAATTATGAATTTATTTCAGAAGATGCATGCATCAGTTATCCACTGCTGTGTAAAAACCATCCCACCATTTAGCAGCCTAAAACCATATTTGTTTAGCTTGTGATCCTAAGAATTGAAAATTAAGACTGGGCTTTGCTGGGTGGTTTTAACCGGTCTTAGTGGGGCTCACTCATGTGGCGTAGGTCAGCTGCAAGGTTCAGGGGGTACCCTCCTCTTATCTTTCAGCAGGCTAGACTTAGCCTATTTGCTTGGTGACTGTGCAAGGCCTTTTAAGATCCAGCATCATAATTTGCAGTGTCACTTCTGCTACATTCTATTGGCCAAAGAAAGTCACAAGGCCAGCACTGATTTAAAAGGTAGGGAAACACGTTCCATCTCTTGATGGGGAGGAGCTGAAAGTCACAACAAAGGGAGGGGAAGAAATTGTTGCCATTTCTGAAATTCATCACAGAGGGTAATAAAATTGGAGTTACTATTCATAAATTTACTATAGTATAAATATGAGAGCAACTTTATTGTGAAACATGTGATGTTACTTTGAGACAGATCAAGCTATTTAAGGGAGTATATACAAATGTTAGGTCCCTGAGTCACACATAGTTATGAACACATGCACAAGTCTGCATGATGTTTTTTTCTTGTTTTTTTTTTTTTTTTTTGCAATACGCGGGCCTCTCACTGTTGTGGCCTCTCCCATTGCGGAGCACAGGCTCCGGACGCGCAGGCTCAGCGGCCATGGCTCACGGGCGCAGCCGCTCTGCGGCATGTGGGATCTTCCCGGACCAGGGCACGAACCCGAGTCCCCTGCATCGGCAGGCGGCCTCTCAACCACTGCGCCACTAGGGAAGCCCGCGTATGATGTTTAAATCAGATTTAAACCTTCTACAGTGTACACCCAAGCCATGTGTTTAGCGGGTAGCTGATCTCTGCTTTGATGGCTGTGACTCTCTAGTAATTTGGGGGAGAGGAGAGAAAAAATTATATCATCTCAGGACAAAATAAGTCAGGTAAATATTACAAAGCTGTGATGGAAAATTGGTCTGGGTATCAGAAGAGCTGAGTTCTAGTTCAAGCTAGGACTCACAAGTGATTTTCATAAGTTTGTTCATGAATTTGAATTCACGTTTCTTTGTGTAATTTTTAAAGGTTCGACCAAATTAAATCCAATATTCCTTCCTGTTTTGACTAGTTATCTATGAGTCACTAAGAATGATGAAAAAAGGGCTTCCCTGGTGGCGCAGTGGTTGAGAGTCCGCCTGCCGATGCAAGGGACACGGGTTCGTGCCCCGGTCCGGGAGGATCCCACATGCCGCGGAGCGGCTGGGCCCGTGAGCCATGGCCGCTGGGCCTGCACGTCCAGAGCCTGTGCTCCGCAGCGGGAGAGGCCACGGCAGTGAGAGGCCCGCGTACTGCAAAAAAAAAAAAAAAAATGATGAAAAGAGACTTGTTCTTTCAAGTGACTACAAGACTATGAATACAGGAACAAAAGGGGAAATACAAACGATTAGATTACTTAGTGCCAAATGTCAAGATATTTGGAAACATCTAGATACTTATCTAAATTATGTAGGAGCCAAAACTGAAAAATTTATCTGTTTGCAAGCCGGCTACAGAAACATTTTCTTCATCAGAAGAGACCAATATTATTATTATTTTTTAAATTATTGACCTAAGTATGGCAAATAATCCCATAATAATTATAATTAAAATGTGAACACGTATCTAGAAAAACATGATATAAATCTTAAGTGAATTTGTAATGAAAACAAATAATGGAGTTCTACATATGATCTTCTTATGTATTCATATTTGCAGGATATATAAACGTAGATAACATTTATTTTTTCCCCTCTACCGTGTGGCCCTAGGAATCAAACACTAATTTATGCTTCTTCTTCAAAACAGATACTAGAATGAAAAGTAATTTCTTAAATTAAGAAGTGTTGTATAACACACAAGATGTGTTATATAATCCAAAAAGATGACAGTAACTCAACAGTGATGCTGTCATTGGAATATGGTTTCCAAACTCATATTCACATCCACATAACTAACTACAGCTTGGGCAATGGTTCAAAATTTTAAAGAACTGTATAGATTGACCAGCCCCGTGGTTATCAAAATGTGGTCACAGGACCAGGACCTGCAGCATAAGCATTGCCAAAGAACTTGTCTGAAATGATAATCCTTCAGCCACATCTCAGACACATGGAATCAGAAACACTGAGAGGATTCTGGTATTTTAAACAAGCCCTACTGGTGATGTTGATGCACACTGATTTCAGAACCACTGTTCCAGCCAACATTACTTAGTAAATAATCTAGGCAGGAAATTTAGAGATGTCTGGATAGAAAAAACTCATTATCCTTGTTTCTAATTACTAGCCTTTTCTGCTTTAAATAGGTCACCAAAAGTTAGCTCCATTTTCTACATGAATGATGTGTCTGTACACATTAAGTTTCTCTGGAAGAACTCGGGTGACTTTGCTTCATAAGGAGAACACGGGCATATGCTTTGTATGTAAAAGGAACCTGACAAATAATTGTTGACTTCATTTATTATAATTTCACACCAGACACAAAGGGAACTCTTAAAAAATGCATTAAGAGGATAACTTAAGTATTCCAACGAAAAAGGGGCCACACAAAGAGCTACATTGTTTTCAAAGTGAGGAGAATCACATGGTGTTATTTAGCAAGCTCTTTTTAAAAACAAAGAGGTCACAACTCACAGGGTATCATAGGTGATTTTTCCGAAGTTAGACCAATATTTAGTGACAAAATCAGGATAGGAATTTAGGTTTCTAACTGAAAGTCCAGTATTCTCTTGTTTAAAATCCACACCTCCAGATGAATTTGAGATCTAGGGAAGTATTTTATTGTTTAACACCATCTATCACAAAACAATAACATGAAAACCCAGTAGAGAAATAAACCTTTATGTGTACAGAACAATGGCAGAGGAAGCAATTAGTTCATGCAATGTGGAAGAAATAAAAATTTAGATTCTCCATAAAAGACCTGCTCTTTATTCTTTTTTTTAAAAGAGATATCAACTTTTTCCTTCTAAATCTTAAATAAGACATGACACACTAGAATGCAAAGGTTTTAACTGGAAGTTTTTTTTTATTTCTTAAAAATCCTTTAAGCATAAAGAAATCAAATTCCTTACCTAGGAAAACTCTTTTTATAATGTCAAAAAAAGATAAATCCACAAAAGAGGGAAAAAAAAACTGTTGAAAGAGATTGTCATAGCAACCAGATAAGAACAAATTTGGCATACAAAGCAACCTGATTATTTCTCCTTTTTAATCAAAATTACATATCGTCAAGTTTGGAAGCAAAACAATTGGGAAAACAGTAAAAGAATTTCAACGTATATCGCATGCACATTAATGTTTAGTAACTCTCTCAGCACCTAAAGTAGGTGCAAGTATTAGTCAATCTGGGAATCACTTATTTTTCATAGGATTTCTTGCCTCATTTATTCCCTCTACTCCATACATTTAAAAATCAGCAAACCTTGATTATTCTTTTCCAGAAATATTTTTTGAAATCATTTATTGTTTATATGCCTGTGAAAACTACAACTTCATACTGCCTCAGTATTTTTAATCTGATTTTTTTACAATAAGTATTGTCCCTAGTTAGTGCCTTATGGACTAATAACACTGACATAGCTTTCAGAAATGCTCATATTTACTTGGCTTCTTGATAACAGTATGGTGTTTATAAGTCTTCTACTCTTAGTGAATTCTTTGTAACAAGGCATGGGACAGAAATCTGTACCTTGTGCACCAAGGTCAAGGCACCCTTTTCCCTTTCCGTAGTTCTACGTGTCTGGAGGAGTGAGCTGATGAAATTTAAGTGCAGACTAGGATGACTCCAATCAAAGCGGCTCAGCGAATTTCCATGAGGGCAGGACATGTTAACAATATTTCTTGGGTTGGTAGCTCATTGCTGCCCTCTTCAACTCTGGTAAATTGTGAAAGATGTAGGTTATCCTAAAGGCCCTAGGTAGATGCTTCCAAATTTTCCGAAATAGAATGCTCCTGCTGCAAAGAAAAGAACACTGATTCCTCTAACAAAAAATTAAATGGGGCACCAATGCCCGGAAATACTTGCAACTTTTCAGAAATGAACTGCCATGAAGACAAACCTTTGACCTCTGTCTTTATTCCCATGCCCACAGCTGGTCATTCCAGCAAAGTGAGGAGAAAAGTCCCAGTCTACCTCATGCCTAACTGAAAGCTGCTGCAACCAATGGGACATGGTTACCTGAAGGCATGAACAGGGAATGCTGGAGCCAGAACAAAAAAGAGTATTCATTATTCTCTTCCTTAGTGCACATCCACCTGTGACTTTGAATGAGCATGGAAAAGTTCTCCTCTGAAAAACAAACCTGTGGCTGCAACAGTGCCCATCAATCAGATGGCTAAATTAGTGCATCCTACCTTTGGGTGTCCTAACTGCAAGTTTGAGGGCCTATGGTCCTTACTGGAAAGAGTAAATAGAAAACTAAGCCAAAATGAATGTTGACTGCATTAAAAAATTAAGAATACCATGTACATACACTAACATAGAGGATCTTAGGTCAAATTTTATAGAAGTAGAGTCTGAGATGGAGATTCTTACCCAATTAATTTATTGAAGAAGACTTCAACATGTCTCCTTCTTCTTTTTTTTTTTTTGTTGTTTTTTTTTAAATTTCTTCCCAAGAATTCAATCACATTTTCAATAAAAATTATATTATTTTTCAGAAGCACTTTGTGTCCCTCGGTAGATTTATTCTACTAATTAATGGTAAAAAAAAAAAAAAAAAAAAGAATTACTGAAAACGAATATTGTGATAATTTCCCAACTGAAATTTGTACACTTGAAAGCTGACATTGTGATAATTTCCCAACTGAAATTTCTGCACTTGAAAGCTGATTTCTTCAAAAATAATTTTGCTCTATTAAAAAAGAAAAAAAGGCAATCATCAGCTTCACAGACATGGACATGATAGGATTTCTTTTTCATAGGAAATTACTGTTATGACTGATTCTTGTTAACCCCGGGGCGTGGGGGGAAATCCAATGGCAAGGCCTAATCAGAGACTGAAACATACTGTTCTATTGTCTGAAATGATTATTTTTGTGTAGTAGTTGAAAGACAAATTAAATGTGTTAGAAAAGTGAATTATCATTTTCCCTCTTGCTTCATCAGGGTACCTCACTTTAATTGAATTATCACTAGGTACCTTTGTCCCTTAACTCTCACATCCTGATAATTAAACATGTATTTCATATTTTGTTTTCATTCAGACTCACAGTGGAAGAGTGTCTGCTGGTGAGAATTAATGTGGCCTGTCCTAGAATCCCTGCCTAGTTGTATTTGCTGCCTCTACCATCCCATAGTGCCAAGGACCATGACATACACAGTTTCCTGTCATGAACTCCTTTCCTAGGTGGCTTTTTCTGAAGAGCTATTTCCACCACTGCCCTCTCCCTCTTGGAAGGCTCTTGAAAGCCCTTGAAGCAGGGTAGGGACACGATGAGAATATTTGCATCTAGTAGCTTCTTTTGCTCGTTGTATTTATTTGTGCTCTTATGGGTACATGCATTATAATTTGACATCTGTATGCCCTGTAAAGTAATTACCACCACCAGTCTAGTTATCATCCATCATCATACATTTTATCCCTTTCACCTATTTGCCCACTCTCTTTGGTAACCACGAATCTAATCTCTGTATCTATGAGCTCGTTTTTGTTTTATTTTATTTATTTGTTTTATACTTTTAGATTTCATATATGAGTGAAATGATACAGATTTGTTTTTCTCTGACATCTCACTTAGCATAACAAATTCAAGATCCTTCCATGTTGTCACAAGTGGCAGGATTTCATTCATTTTTATGGCTAAGTAGTATTCCATTGTGTATATACGCCACATCTTATTTACCCATTCATCCATGGATGAACACTTAGGTTGCTTGCATATCTTGGCTATAGTAAATAATGCTGCTATGAATAGAGAGGTGCATATATCTTATTGAATTAGTGATTTTGTGTTCAGGATAAATACCCAGAAGTAGAATAGTTGGGTCATATGGTAGTTCTATTCTTCATTCTTTTGAGGAATCTCCACACTGTTTTCCATAGTGGCTGCACAAATTTACAATCCCACCAACAGTGTACAAGTTTTTCCTTTTCTCCACATCCTCCCCAACTTTTTCCATTTCTTGTCTTTTTGATAATATCCATTTTAACAGATGTGAGGTGGTATCTCATTGTGGTTTTGATTTACATTTCCCTAGTTCTTAGTGACACTGAACACTTTTTCATGTGCCTGTTGGCCATCTGTTAGAAAAATGTCAATTCAGATCTTCTACCCAATCAAGTTGTTTATTTTTTTGTTGTTGATTTGTATACGTTCTTTACACATTTTGAGGATTAACACCTTATTGGATATATCATTTGCAAATATCTTCTCCATTTCAGTAGGTTGCTTTTTTCTTTTGATGATGGCTTCCATTGCTGTGCAGAAGATTTTAGTCTGACGCAGTCCCATTTGTTTATTTTTGCCTTTGGAGTCAGATCTGTAAAAACACTGATAAGACCAATGTTAATGAGGTTACTATATAGGTTTCCTTTTAGGAATTTATGGTTTTAGGTCTTATATTCAAATCTTTAATCCATTTGAGTTAATTTTTGTGTAAGGCATAAGATAGTGGTCTAGTTTCATTGTTTGCATGTGCTTATCCAGTTTTTTATTGAGGGGATTATCCTTTCTCCATTGTATGCTCTTTTCTACTTTATTGTAAATTAATTATCTATGTATGTGTGGGGCATTATCTGGGCTCTCAATTCTGTTCCATTGTCTGTGTGTCTGTTTTTGTGTCAGTACCATACTGTTTTGATTACTATAGCTTTGTAGTAAAGTTTGAAATCAGGATGCATGATACCTCCAGCTTTGTTCTTCTTTCTCAAAATTGTTTTCATTATTCGGGATCTTTGGTGATTCCATACAAATTTTAGAATTATTCATTCTAATTCTGTGAAATATGATATTAGAATTTTGATAGGAATTGTACTGAATCTGTAGATTTCTTTGGGTGATATGCACATTTTAACAATATTAATTCTTTTAACACATGAACATGGAATATCTTTCCATTTACTTGTGTCTTCATCAGTTTCTTTCATCAGTGTTTTATTGTTTTCAGTGTACAGTCTTTCACCACTTTGGGTAGATTTACTCCTACATATTTAATTCTTTTTGATGCAATTGTAAAGGGGATTGTTTTCTTAATTTCTATTTCCAGTACTTTGTTATTAGTGTATAAAAATGCCACAGATTTCTGTATATTGATTTTGTTTCCTGCAACTTTACTGAATTCATTTATTAGTTCTAAAAGATTTTTGGTGGAGTCTTTAGCGTTTTCTATATATAGTATCATGTTATCTGCGAATAGTGACAGTTTTACTTATTCCTTTCCAATTTGGATGACTTTTATTTCTTTTTCTTGCCTAATTACTGTGGCTAGGACTTCCAATGCTATGTTTAATAAAAATGATGACAGTGGGCATCCTTGTCTTATTCCTGATCTTAGAAGAAATGCTTTCAGTTTTTCACTATTGAGTATAAAGCTAGCTGTGGGTTTGTCATACATAGCCTTTAATACACTGAGGTATTTTCCCTCTATACCCACTTTGTTAAGAGTTTTTATTGTAAATGGATGTTAAATTTTTTCAGATGCTTTTTTCTGTACTTATTGAGATGATCATATGATTTTTATCCTTCATTTTGTTAATGTAATGCATCACATTGATTTGCAGATGTTGAACCATCCTTGCATTTCAGAAATAATTCCACTTGATCATGCTGTATGATCCTTTTAACGTATTTTTGGCTTTGGTTTGCTAATATTTTGTTGAGCATTTTTGTATCTATCAAAGTTATTGGCCTATATTTTTTTTCTTTTTTTGTGGTGTCCTTGTCTGGTTTCAGTGTCAGGGTAATGCTGGCTTCATAGAATGTGTTTGGAAGGTTTCCTTCTTCTTCAATATTTTGCACGTGTTTAAGAAAATAGTTATTAAATCTTCTTTAAATGTTTTTTTGTTTGTTTTTTTTTAAGATGTTAGAGGTAGGAGTTTATTAATTCATTTATTTATTTTTGCTATGTTGCGTCTTCGTTTCTGTGGGAGGGCTTTCTCTAGTTGTGGCAAGCGGGGGCCACTCTTCATTGTGGTGCACGGGCCTCTCACTATTGCGGCCTCTCTTGTTGTGGAGCACAGGCTCCAGACGCGCAGGCTCAGTAGTTGTGGCTCACGGGCCTAGCTGCCCCATGGCATGTGGGATCCTCCCAGACCAGGGCTCAAACCCATGTCCCCTGCATTAGCAGGCAGATTCTCAACGACTGCACCACCAGGGAAGCCCCTCTTTAAATGTTTTGTAGTACTTGCCAGTGAAGCTATCTGGTCCTGGGCTTTTTAAATAAATTTTTAAATATTTAGTAAAATTAATTTAAAATTATGTTTTAAACATCTAAAATTATTAATTTATCTAAAAATCTCTAGGTAACCATTTACAAAAGAGTAAAAGACTATATAACTAACACGTACCCTAAGAGAGGACTTAGGTTGAAGTCTCTAGAAACAGAACATGAGATGAGTATTTTTTGCAACTGATTTATTGAAGAATTAATTCAAGGAAAGCTGTGAAGAAATAAGGGAAGCAGTACAGAGTCAGGGAGAAAGTAAAGCAAAGTTTAATTTGGGGAGTACTCTAGCCTCAACTTGATTCCACTTGGTATTCCTAAGCAGGTTTTTGTACCCTGCCATTTCAGTCATTGGTTGCCACTGCCTTGAGAGCATTATTTCCCAGGCACTTCCAGCCATGAAATCTCCCATTTGCAGAAATAAATTATTCTTAGAAGTTTGCAGCTCTAAGCCATTAGAAACCTACACTCCCTGCAGGTGTGGGTTTGATATACTAGAAGAAGATAACTGGGTAGAGCACCACAGCATCTAATACAGGAGGAAAAAATGAAATAATAGAACACTTAATTAATCAATAAAAGTACAGAAGATATAAGGTAAAAAGATTACAGAGAATGTGGGACAAATAAAAAACAAAAAATAACATTTAAACCCAAATATTCAGTAATTATGTTAAATAGAAAAATATTATTTTTCCACTTAAAACACAAAGAAGAACAGACTGGGTTAAAAATATGAGCTGCTTGCAAGAGACACACTGTAAATAAAATGGTGAAAAAAAATTTAAAGTAAAAAGGTAAATAGGTATTAAAATATTAAGCAAAGAAAGATGGTGTAGCTGTGCTAATATCAGAAAAAGCAGACTTTAGGGGAATAAGAATAAACAAGAGGTAAAAATGTTATATTGCAATAATAAATGAGTTAAAAACCCAAAAAGATATAAAAAGTGAATAGCATAACCTTGAAATATATAAACTAAAAGTAGCAGAATGAAAAAGAGGAATAGACAAATCCATAATGCTCCTATAACCATAGTGGGAAATTTTAACATGCATCATTCAATAACCGTTAGAACACACAGATAAAAATATCAATGAGGACAAAGATCTGACAATCAAAATATAGAATAACACACCCAATTCATAAAAGAATTCAACTTCTTTTCATATTCACATAGAACATTTATCAAAATTGACCATATATTGGGTCAATAAAGCAAAGATAACTAGAAAATCCCCTAATTTGCATCATGAAATAATATACTTCTAAATAATCTTGACTCAAAGAAGAAACTAAAATACAAGATAGAAAGCATTTTAAACTGGATGATAATAAAATTAGACATACCAAAAACTTACGGAATATAGCTAAAATTATGATTAAAAGAAAATTTGTAGCCTTAAATGCTTAGAGGAAGAGAAAGAATGAAAGAATGAAAAGTCAAATGTTTTAAGTTCCTATCCCAAGAAGTTAGGAAAAGAATAGTAAATTAAACCCAAAGGAAGGAAAAAAGGAAATAATAAAAAACGTAACAGCAGAAATTAACTATAACAGTGTACAATAGAAAATACAATAAATACAATGTTTAGTTATTTGAAAAACATAAATTATATTTATTAGCAAGATTGATCAAGGGAATAAACAGAGAGAGCAGGAGAGAATAAACTATCAACATCAGAAATAAAAAGAGAAACATAACTAAATAAATTACACATTTTAAAATAAGAAGATATTTGAAACATCTTTACATTAAGTAGTTTGCAAATTTAGATAAAGTCAACAAATTTTTAACAAATTTTTAAAAAATTCCATTACACTAAATGTGAAAAGAAATAAAAAATTTGCATACTACAAAATCTATTTTAAAATAAGTTAAAAATCTTCCCACAAAGAGATATTCAAATCTAAATGGATTTACTTGTAAATTCTACCAAATATTTAATGAAGAAATAACACAAATATTATGTAACTCTTCTGTACTCTTTTATAAAGCCAGGACAACCTTTATCCCAAAACCTGAGAATAAGATCACAAAAAGTAAAGTTAACGGGCAATTTTTATCATAAACACAGATGCAAAAATTCCAGTCAAAAATTGACATATCAGGGCTTCCCTGGTGGTGCAGTGGTTGGGAGTCCGCCTGCTGATGCAGGGGACACAGGTTCGTGCCCCAGTCCAGGAGGATCCCACATGCCGCGGAGCAGCTGGGCCCGTGAGCCATGGCCGCTGAGCTTGCGCATCCGGAGCCTGTGCTCCACAGCGGGAGAGGCCACAGCGGTGAGAGGCCCATGTACCGCAAAAGAAAAAGAAAAAAATTGACGTACCATATAAATAGTGTGTGTGTGTATACATTGAAGCCAAATTGAATTTATTCAAAGTATGTAAGGTTAGTTTTACCCATTTAATTCACTACATTAAAATAATAAAGGAGAAAAAAATCTTATCTCAAAACATGCAGAGAAAGTAGTAAATAAAACTCAACATCCATTCATGATTTAAAAACGACAACAACTCTTGGAAATTTTTATGAATCTGTTAAGGGGTACCACAAAGACCACAGCAAACATGCTCTTAATGATAAAATATTTCAAACTCACTCTTGGATACTGAGAACATGATAAGAACAGCAAATGTACATAGATTGTATAATAACTCAAAACAAACAAACAAATGAAACACATAAGAACTGCAAAGACAAAAAGCTGTTCGTATTTGCAAGTAATATGACTAAGGACATAGGCTAGCCAAAAGAAGTCAAACAATAAGAATTAGTAAGTAAATTTATCAATATTCCTAGATTCAAAGTGATTGAACTCAGCTATATTTCTCTAAAGCAGCAACAAGCAATTAGCAAAGCAAATTATAAAATTTATATAATTTTAATGGCACCAGTATTCACCAAATGTTCAGAAATAAATCTAACAAAGATGTGCAAGACTTCTACCAAGAAAACATCAAATATTGATGACAGAAATTAAAGAGGACTCAATTAAATTGTATTAAAGATGAACTAATAAAACAGTAAGTTATATGACATTTATTGTTTGGAAAAATGAGTACTGAAAAGATGTCAATTTCTCTCAAATTGACCTAAATATTCAGTGCAAAATTCCAGCAAGGTTTTTAAAATAATAAAATTAGAAGACGAACAACCAAGTTAGAAGCTATTTATATCTTGACTTACCTCTTGATTAGATATCATCATATTGCTCTTACTACCTTTATGTATCCTATTATTATTGTTTCTTTGTTTTTTTAAAAAAATATTTATTTTTGGCTGCGTTGGGTCTTCACTGCTGCACACGGGCTTTCTCTAGTTGCAGCAAGCGGGGGCCACTCCTCGTTGTGGTGTGCGGGCTTTCTCATTGCGGTGGCTGCTCTTGTTGTGGAGCACGGGCTCTAGGCATGCGGGCTTCAGTAGTTGTGGCATGTGGGCTCAGTATTTACATACATCATAGTAATTATCAAAAACTTCAAGATATTTAAATATTCATAATTTTTAAAAGCATAATTAAAATTACATTTAATGTATCAAATTCTCTTAAATAGTTTAGCCATCTTAAAGAATAGATAAAAATGTGTAAAATATCACAGAGGTTACAGACTCATTACTTAACACTTTCACATAAACACTGCATTTAAACATGCAGAATATAAATGTGGTTTTTTATCATTATATTCATACTTTTACCTTCTTGAGGTTGTTCTAGGATTATTATTGACACTGTTCCAGGACTGCAGCAATATTATATTTATACCTTCCTAGGATTGCTACTACAATCTTGAAAGGCAAATAAATAAAATATCAGAACATCCAATATTCTGATTACCAGTCAAATGATTTATTTCCAAGTTTTTATTCTGGAAAATATCACATCTAAAAGATAAATGAAATATTAGGGTTAATGAACCCTTCATCTAGATTTGCCAATTTTTAACTTTTTGCTGCTTTTCTTTTTCTGTCTTTGTATGTGTGTACGCAAGCCGTGCTGAAAAGAAAATTGCAGACATCATTAAACTTCGCTCTTAAATACATCAGTGTGGATGTCCTAAGATAGATTTCCTCACATAACCATAAAATCATTATCATACCTAAGAAAATAAAAATAGGTGCACCAAAATTACCTAATATGGGTCCATATTTAAATTTTACAACTGACCCCCAAATGCCCTATATATCTGTATTGCTTGTTTTTGTTTCTTATTTTTCTTTAATCTAGTATCTAATAAGGTTCACACGATGCATTTAGTTTTTCTTTTTTAGTCTATTTTAATCTAGAAAACTTTCATTTTTTGCTTGCTTTTCATGACATTAATTTTGTAGAGTCTAAACCAGAAGTTTTATAGAACGTCACATATTCTCGATATTTTCTGGTTATGTCTTGTGTTTTTTTCCCAGCAATTTTACACAGTAATTTTGTGTATCTCTTATTATATATGTATAATTCAAATAGTGTCAGATTATTCCACAATTAAAGATGTTAAATTTGACAATTTTTCTAAGTGCTGACCCCAGATCTCATCATTTTAAAGGAATATTCTTTTCTTTTGTAATGACTAAGTAGTCTCTGGAGATACTTTGTGACTAAGTGAATAATCTCTCTTTCAGCAAACTTTCACCCAATAGTTTTCTTACCCATTGATTATCATCATCTGAATCCTATGATTCATGGATGGTCCTGAAGTAATTTAAAGATTAATCCATACAAATACCTATATATAGCCAGACATTTAGACATTTTAAAAAGTTTATCTAATGGAAGAAGCAGATAAACAATACGTAATCCCAAGGAGTTATTTTAATGCTTATGTTGTTATTGTTGCTAAGAACTAAATTTATATTGCTCTAAATAAAAGCCAGTCGCTAAGTCACTCAAGCTTAATAAATAAACATGTAAATGATCAAAATGCACAATATCTGAGGATCACTCTTTACATTCAAGTTAAAGCCTATTATGAGATAATTACAAACATATAGTACCTTTGTATTCCTCTATGTAATTTGATTGAACTTAATGCTAACTGAACTAATATGTAATGAGTTTTCTGATATTTTAAGACAGTGACTATAGGTTGAAAAAACCAGTTCCCTTTTGGTTTTTCATAATTAGCAGATTGTTATGTGCATAATTATTTCTTTATGACCTACCATTAATTTATGAAGTATATTTTATACTCTTCACCTGACTGACCTCATTTATAATTGAAACAAACAGGAATATTTAACTGTGTACTTCAAATAAGAGATAGGTGGGGCATGGGAATGACATTTGTTTATCACAAGTGAATACAAAATTACTTTGGGAATTTAAAAATACACCTTATGGAACAAGTCATTCAATAATAGAAACATCGTGAAATACCTGCTTCAAGAAACCAGAGTTTCAGAAATAATCTGTTCAGTGAAAATATCTCTGTTCTGATCCGTATAACACTGTCAATCCACATTTAGTTTCAGGATTGGGAACAATAAACAAATAAATATAACAGAAAGATAGAAATTTCCTCCACTTTCTCTCTTCTCTCCCTGCCTTTCCCTTCTCCACAGATAAACAGTTGAGCAGCAGATAATGAAAAAGAAAATATGGATATTTTAATAAATGATAACTAGCATTTATCAAGTGGGTGTGGCATCAATCACAATGGTATTTTTTATTAAATGCAGAATCTAACTTAGCTTTCACAACTACTCTTTATGGTGGATGCTATTTTTCTGCCTATCTTACATAAAAAAAGAAACTGAGGATTAGAAAATGTAGTGGTTATTGCAACCTACTTATCCCTTCTTAAAAGAGTAACAATTTTGATCATTATCTAATCTTCATCCATGAGTCCATCCTATACTCATTTTTGAATAGGAATGATACCAGTAATTCTATATGGACAAATTCCTTAATTCTTAAGTCATACAGAGAAATTGTCTAACAAGCTTCTGGGAAACATTTACGTGCTAATAGAAAATAGGAAAGAACTATTTAGCTTCTACCTCTGAATATGATTTTGTCTTCGTAACAACAGGATTATCTGTAGCCATCAACCGCAGTGATGATGAAACTATGATCCTGATAGATTACAGAGATGATGAAAAAAAAAAAAGACACCCTGCGTCCTTGATAATATGTGTTAGACAATGAATAAACTAGTCCTAACAGCCACACAGTTGTCTAATGAAGTTTGAGTACTTGTCTAAGTCAGTTTGAGTACTTGTAACCAAAAATGTTCTAAATGAAACAGAGTTTTTTGTATTACTCAGGGTTCTCCAAAAAACAGACCTAATAGGATTAGACAGATAGATAGATAGGTGATAGATATAAAGATGTACAGATATAGACTTATTATAAGGAGTTGGCTCATGAAATTATGGACACTGGCCAAGTCTCAAGGTCTGTCTGCAGGCTGAATCAGAAAGCTGCAGACCCAGGAGAGCTGATAGTTTAGTTTCAGTCTGAGTCGAAAGATCTGAGAACCAGGAGAGCTATGACGTAGTTCCAGTCTGAAGGTCAGCAAACTGGAGACCCAGGAAGAGTTCACGTTTCAGTTTGAGTCTGAGGGTAGGAAAAAAGCCAATGTCCCACTTCTGAGGCTGTCAGGCAGGAAGAACTCTCTCTTACTTGAGGAAGAATGAGTCTTTTTGTTCTATCAAGACTTCAGTTGACTGCATGAGGTCCACTCACATTATGGAGGGCAATCTGCTTTACTCAGCCTACATATACAAAGTTTAATTTCATCCAAAAACACCCTCACAGAAAAACTAAGAACAATGCTTAACCAAATCTCTGGGCACTGTGTGGCCAAGTCAAGTTGACACATACAATTAATCATCACAGAGGTGTTAAGGTTCACACTGCTGTTAGTAGTAGAGACCAGTTGCTCTGTCTCAAGGGCTCTCGCTTACAAAAATACTAGTAGATATTAACATATCTACTTCAGGGAGAAAGAAAAGATCTCTATGGTGAAATGTAAATAAGCCTGAAAAGTGTCTCTAGTAAAAATTACTATCACTATAAGTTTTCCTATTGGCTTGAATATTCCAACACTGTCATGACTAATAACGAGATTTCTTAAGAAGTATTTTGGGAGTAGTTGGTTGATTTTATTTGGAAGTTGACATGGCAGAGGCAATGTTGCTTCAAAAAGCTTCAAACCTTTAGTGGCTAGAATGACGACAATATCAATCAAGGAATAATTCAGGAGTCTTGCTCGGTAAATTTAATTTTGGATTCTAGTGAGACATGCATATGGAGATATCTAATAGACAGTAGCTAATCTAGTGTTCAGTTGAAAGATTAGAACTAGATATATAAATCTGTGGTCACAGGATTTACTTGTTTTCATTACTTAACAAATATATATAACAGCTTTACTGAGATATAATTCAAAAGCTATTTGAAGTAAACAATTCAGTGGTTTTCAACATATTCAGAGTCGTGTAACTATCTCTACAGTCAATTTTAGAACATTTCCATTACCTGAAAAAAGAAACCCTGTACCCAGTCACTTCCCATTTCTGTCCAACCCACAACCATAGGCTACCACTAATCTCCATTTCTAAGGGTGTCTCCTGCTCTGTACCTGGAAGAAGAGGATGACCAAATCTCTAGAAATTCTTATCAGTGGAGAAGGCGAAGACTTAAATCTGTCTCACAATCACCCTTGTTTACTGTGTTTTTCCTGGTACCTCTCATAACTGACTCCCTGCCCCTCAGCATCCTCTTTTGTCTTTAACTGAGGATGGTGTTTAAGGTGAGGGCTTTGGCCATTGGATGTTACTTAGTTTTTCTGGAACTCTCCCATGTATACATGTTATTAAACTTTGTTTTGGTTTTCCTCCTGTAAAACTGTTTCATATCTATTTAATTCATAGACCAGCCAGAGGAACTTAGAAGGGTAGAGGAAAATTTCTTCCTTCCTGACACTTTCTAAGAAATTGGTCAAATTTAAGCATAGACTGGGCTCAAAGCAAACGAAGCCAACTTACTGCAGTACACTTCCAAGAAAGGATTTTCATGACTGTTTTATCTACTTCATCTAAATGGAAAATAGGAGGCACAGAAAGGACACCACTCTATCCAAACCACCTGCTCATTCTGTATAGTCTTTTGGACTGAGGCAGCCCTAAGATGAAGGAGAGAAAATCTGATTTTAAATCAAGTCCAGAATTTTTATTAAGATTTTAAACGGAAATTGTAACTTTGGAGTTTAGACTGTTTGCAGTTTAAAGTGAGAGTAGAATCTGGGTCAGCCATTTCTTAAGAGTGAGAAGATAAGCCAAATGTCCTGCCAGAATTTTCCTCTTGGGCCAGGGGAAGGTCACCCTCACCAAATCAAGGTTAAAAGGATGCTGAGAGCAAACATAAAACTGCATTTTTATTATTACACTAACTGCACTTGTCCAATGGTACTCAATAAAATATTATATCACCTTTACCATAATGTTGAGGAAAATTATGTGATGGCATGGAAAGTTTTTCAAGGTATATTTTTATAGAAAAGCAAGTTGAAGGATACTAGAATTTGCCACTCCAAAATACACCTCTTTGGCATATGGATTATTTTGAGCTAAAGGCAATTCGGAACAAGTAGACATAAGAAAAGCTCTTTACCTCCCCCTAACTGCTTAAAAATAGAATATAAAATTTCTCCTTTTGTAAAGAAAGTTTACATTTGTAAAAGACATTTCCATTTGTAAATATGTCCCCTTATCAGGAAAAGAGCTGCTTCCTGAGAGAACTGTCTCCTCACCTAAGAGACTCTAAACTGCCTAACAAGACATCCCTTATTTGCCATATATTTCTACCTCTCACCTTTCCATAACTTGCATTCTCCACCCAGAAGCCCCAAACCCCTTTTCCTTTGTTTATCCTAAGATGGTATATAAGCCTCACTCATTTGGCCACCTCTTTGAGTCTTGATTCTTTGTGAAACTCTTGTGGGTTTTTATATATAATTAAAACTGTTTTTTCTCTTGTTCATCTCCTTTTATCAGTTTGATTGGCAGGTCCCAGCTTTTGAACCTAGAAGAGTAGAGGGAAAATGATTTTTCCTCTTCTACAAAGTTAAAATAATATGGCTTTTTGTTAAATAAATAGAATATTTATAATAAATAACACTGATTTATTCATTATGTTTGCATGTATATTCTAAATTGTCTGCACTGAACTTATGCATAATTGTAAGGAAAATATAATTTTTAAAGTACATGCACTTAGAAAATTGATCCATTGTTTACCAACTGTTTTGAGCCACCTCCCCATTACTATAATTTTTTAAATAATATTTAGGTTATTTCTTAAAATAATCCTATATAATATAAAGGGTTATATTTTTAAGATGCTTTATAGTTTAGAGCAAATAAATTTCACATAAAGTATCTCATTTCAGCTTTATAACAATTCCTTAATGTACACAGGTTAACTGTCATGGCCATTTACATCTGGGTTCAGAGAAGGTAAATAAATCTACTGATGAGTGAGAATAGGTTATTAATAAGAACCTTTCAAATCTAAATTAACATACTTTTTAGTTGAGTACATTTCCTCTACTTTGGAATTGTTATATTCAAAGGAAACGTTGCATTTAAAAATATTTTCACATCCATTTACACCATCAATTTTACATCAAACAAATTCAAAGTATGTGAGCATCATAATTATATAGTTTAGTTCAAACAAATTGTCAGAAATGTTAAAATTTTAGTAAATGTTCTTGAGATTTATATGGACCATAAACTAAATATAAAAATGTATAAAAATGAATATTATATCTATATAATATTTAATATATAAATTGAATACCCATGACATAGAAATGCCTAGAATGGGAAGTGGTTTTCACCAATATTCTTTTTTTTTTTAAAAAAGCATTAATTCAGAATTTTATTTTTCATGTTATAATTTTTTATTGAAGTATAGTTGATTTATCATATATTAGTTTCAGTTGTACACATAGTGATTCAATATTTTTTCAGATTATACTCTATTTAAAGTTACTACAAAATAATGGCTATATTTCCCACTGCCGTACAATATATCCTTGTTGCTTATCTATTTTATACATCATAGTTTGTATCTCTTAATCCTATATTTCTATCTTGTCCCTACCCCTTCCCCTCTCCCCACTGGTAACCACTAGTGCATTCTCTCTGTATCTGTGAGTCTGTTTCTGTTTTAGTATATACATTTTTTGTTTCATTTTTTAGATTCCACATATAAGTGATAACAGAGTATTTATCTTTTTCTCTGATTTCTTTCACTAAGTATAATACTCTCTAGGTCCATCCACATCTTTGCAAGTGGCAGAATTTCATTCTTTTTCATGGCTGAGTAATATACATGTGCCACAACTTCTTTATCCATTCATCTGTTGATAGATACTTAGGCTGCTTCCATATCTTGGCTATTGTAAATAATGCTGCTATGAACATTGGGATGTGTGTATCTTTTTGAATTAGTGTTTTCATTTTCTTCATGTATATATACCCAGGAGTGGAACTGTTGGGTCATATGGTAGTTCTATTTTCAGTTTTTTGAGAAATCTCCATATTGTTTTCCACAGTGGCTGCACCAATTTACATTCCCACCAACAGTGTATGAGAGTTCCTTTTTCTCTGCACCTTTGCCAATATTTGTTATTTGTGGTCTTTTTGATGATAGCCACTCTGACAGGTGTGAGGTGATATCTTGTTGTGGTCTTGATTTGCATTTCTCTGATGGTTAGCAATGTTGAGCATCTTTTCAAGTGCCTGTTGGCCATCTGCCTCTATCTTCTTTGGAAAAATGTCTATTCAGGTCTTCTGCCCATTTTTTATCAAATTGTTTGTTTTTTGATATTGAGTTGTATGAACTGTTTATATATTTTAGATATTAACCCTTTATTGGTCATATCATTTGCAAATATTTTCTCCTATTCATTAGGTTGTCTTTTGGTTTTGTCCATAGTTTCCTTTTCTGTGCAAAAGCTTTTGAGATTAATTAGGTCCGGTTTGTTTATTTTTGCTTTTAATTCTTGTGACTTAGTAGACAGATCCAAAAAAAATATTGCCATGATATATGTCAAAGAGTGATCTTCCTATCTTCTCATCTAGGAGTTTTATGGTTTTGGTCTTACATTTAGGTCTTTAATCCATTTTGAGTTTATTTTTGTTTTTTGGTGTGAAGAAATGTCCTAATGTCATGTAGCTGTCCAGTTTTCCCAGCATCACTCATTAAAGAAACTGTCTTTTCTCCATTTTATATTCTTGCCTCCTTTGTCGTAGATTAACTGACCATAAGTCAATTCTGTTCCATTGATCTATGTGTCTATTTTTGTGCCAGTACCATACTGTAGATCTGCAGTACAGTTTGAAGACAGGGCGTGTGATACCTCCAGCCTTGTTCTTTTTTCTTAAGATTGTTTTGGTCCAATATTCTCTTGTTGGGAGTTACAGAGTACCCTCATCAAGCATGATAGCATAATAAATGCTTTATATTTTGAGGTAACCACTGTTAACAAATGTATGTGTGTGTGTGTGTGTGTGTGTGTATAAATACACACACACACACACACACACACACACACACATCCTTATTCCAGGCTGTACAAATCCAAAAGGCATTTTCAAGGCTCTTGAAAGGGGTCAGGACATGCCATCCTAAAATATACCACTTTAATATAAGAATTATTTTGAACTGAAGGCATTTGAATTCCTGGAATCCCTTATCCATCTAAAAGCAGAGCTTCCCCCAAAAAACTCAATTGTCATAAATCTCACTCCCAGGAGAAACTTTAATCTTCTTTTATCAGAAGAACCACAGCCAGACATTGTCATAGAAGATAATATTTCCCATATATTCTACTAAGGGTCTATTTACCTTTTTAAAAAAATCACTTGCTTTTTCATAATGCACTTTTTCCCTCTCCCTTTTCCCTACTAAGTTGGATATGTAGACTACAAATTCAAAGCAGCCAGTAGAGCTACTCATCATTGGATACTCCTGTGTGTACATAAGTTTATAAACTTCTGTTTTTCTCTTGTGAATTGTCTTTTTTTAGGCTAATTTACAAGGCCCTTGCCAAAGAATCTAAGATGGGTAGGGGCTTTTTGCTTCTCTTACATTCTTTACAATAATTTTCAAAGATACAACGTCATTCCCCTGAAATTTGTCCTTAGAATGTACACACTTCACAGCATCACTTTGAGGGTCTTATTTTCCTAATCTGTAAAATGATGATAAAAACACATTCTCCAGATAATTACAGGAGTCCTTCAAGAAGCAATGTGTGCAAATGATTTTGTTCTTTATATGTAAAAATATGTTTTTGCCTTATTATTATTGTTATTGCTATTATCATTTCTCTATAATTTCCATATACTTTTCTATAAGAAAAATATTGTGGTAGTTAAAAACCAAGTCTCTTTAATCAGACTACTCAGGGTGAAATCCTGGCTCCATGCTTTCCTGGTGGTATTGACTTGGGCAAGTTGTTTTACTTCTCTCAAACTCTTTTTTTCTTTTTCTTTTGTCTGTGCCACACAGCTTGTGGGATCACAGTGCCCTGACCAAGAACTGAACCCAGGCCCAGCGCAGTGAAACTGCGGAGTCCTAACCACTGGACCATACCAGGGAATTCCCCCTCTCAATCTCTTTTTCTTCATCCATCAAGCAAGGATAATAGTACAACTTTTTTCAAAGAGGTACGGTAAAATTAAGTGAACTAGTACAGGAAGAGCATTCAATAAATGTTGAGCAGTTATGAAACATTAGTATTCACAGAAGCTGCTAGCAATACAGGCATGACTCTATTCTAGGCCCATTACGCTTGGATGGAGTTACAAACATGGAAAGGGCAAGTAGCCAAGATCATGTGTAACTAGTGACATTTTGATCAAAGAAAAGAGCCAAACTTGTTTTAGAAAATTACTGAAAAATTTGGAAAAGAAAGATATGAAGAAGTGGGAACACTCATCCCACAGAGCTATTTATCGAGGCCATCATTCTGGGGGTGCAGATGCTTTGGGAGCCAGTGAGCCAGTTGGATTAAAGTGAAAGTTCTTTTCTGGTCTAAGAAAATAAGTCATCTGAATAGCCTCAGTTTGTTTTTCACAGGGGTGGGCAAAGTTGATTTGGGTCGTACTAACAAAAAGAAAATAACATTTACAACCACAAAAAAGAGTGCAAAACTCCAAAACTGGCATGATGAAATCAAGAATTGTGTAAATGGTTCATAATTCAGTTTCATTCATATCACTCAACCCAGCAGGATCTATGACTGAGATAAAATTTCTTTCTTTCTTTTTTCTTTCTTTCCTCCCTCCCTCCCTCCTTCCTTCCCTCCTTCCTTCTTTTTCTTTCTTTCTTTTCCTTTCTTTCTTTCTTTCTTTCTTTTTCTTTCTCTTTCTTTCTCTTTCTCTCTTCCTTTCTTTCACTCTCTCTCTCCCTCTCTCTCCCTCCCTCCCTCCCTCCCTCTCTCTCTCTCTCTCACTCTCCCTCTCTCTCCTCTCTCTCTCTCTCTCTCTCTCCCCTTCCTTCCTTCCTTCCTTCTCTTCTTTTTAATTAACTGCTGGTTTTCCCTTTGGATTCATCAATCTTTTAACCTAAAGAGAATATCTGTGATTGATTATGCTACTACTAAACACTCTTTGTTTAAGTTTTGATGGGAAATTTCTACTAACTATGAATTTGATGTGAGGTTCAGTTTATTTTATTCTTACTGCATAGTTTTATTTAGTCAAATCTTAGTAGACTCAGTGGTAAAAAAAAATTTTTTAAAGCAAAGGAAAAAACGTTTTTTGTGTTTTGCTCTTTTTAACAGGGTCCACAATTTTAAATTACTTTCCTGTAAATTTATTTTTATTTTTCCTTATAGGAACTGACTGCTGTCTAATAGAATTATGCAGTATTTATACAAAGTAAAGTAAAAACTGGATTCAGTGTATTACACTGTATTATAGTCCTAATTGTAGGACTGTAACATGACAGGTTAAAGCTGTTTTTTAAAAAAATCTTTGCTTTAGTATGGTACTGGCATAAAGACAGAAAAGAATAGAGAGCTCAGAAATGAAAACACACCTATATGGTTGACTGAATATTTGACAGGGGTGCCAGGAATACACAATGGGGAAAGGCTAGTCTCTTCAACAAATGGTGTTGGGAAAACTGGATATTTACATGCAAAAGAATGAAACTGGACCATTACCTTACACCATAGACGAAGATCAACTCAAAATGGATTCAAGATTTAAAGGCAAGATCTCAAACTGTAAAACTCTTAGAAGAAACAGAAGAAAAGCTTCCTGACATTGACTTTGGCAATGGTTTCTTGGATATGACACCAAAAGCAGAGGAAACAAAAGCAAAAATAGACAAGTGGGACTATATCAAACTAAAAAGCTTCTGCACAAGCAAACGTTAAAAATCATCAGAATGAAAAGGCAACTTATGGATAGGGAGAAAATATTTGCAAACCACGTATCTAATAAGGGATTAATATCCAAAATATGTAAAGAACTCATATAACTCAATAGAAAAAAAAATTTTAATAAAAATAACCTCATTACAAAATAGGCAAAGGTCTTGAATAGATATTTCTCCAAAATACATACAAATGACAAACAGGTATGTTAACAGAGCTGAAGGGGAGCAGAGTATGCCATTCCCAAATATACTACTTTGACATGTAGATTATTTTAAGCTGAATGCAATCAAGACCCAGCAAACTCAGAAAACATTTTACCTCTCCCTTACCCACCTAAAAGAATTTAGATAGCGGATCTGTACCAGAAAAATAATTACCACCAGAGATAATTTTTAATTAAAGACCTGCCTGCATGCAAGGCAAACTTCTAATTATAAACATCTGTTCTTCTTATCATCCTGTGAATTGTTCTCCTCTTCTTTGAATCCCCAGGTCCATATCCCCTTCCTTACCTTAGGATGGCCTAAAATCCTCAGTTGCCCAATTTGTCCTTAAATCTCATAACTTTGAGACTCTTATATATATAAACTTAAATTTGTTTTACTCCAGATTAACAAATTTGTTAATCTGTCTATGTCAATTTAATTAGACCAAACAAAGAACCTAGAAGGAAAGAAGGAAAAATTTCTCTCCCCTACAGTGCTCAACATCACTAATCCTCAGAGAAATTCAAATCCAAAATCACAATACTTTTATTACCTCACACTTGGTAAATGACTATTTTCAAGAGAAAAAGATAATAAATGTTGGTGAGGATGTAGAGAAATTGGAATCGTTGTACACTGTTGGTGGCAATGTAAAATTGTTTAATAACTATGAAAAACAGTATGGAGATTCCTCAAAAAATTTAAAATAGAACAACTCTATCATCCAGCAATACTACTTCCAGATACATATCCAAAAACTTTTAACATCAGAATCTCAAAGAGATAGCTGCACTCCTATATTTAGTGCAGCATTATTCACAGTAGCCAAGATATAGAAACAACCTAAATGCCCACTGACAGATGAATGAATAAAGACAATGTGGTATATGCATACAATGGAACATTATTAAGCCTTAAAAATAAATGAATTCAGCAAGGTAGCAGGATACAAGATTAACATACAGAAATCAGTTGCATCTCTTTACACTAACAATGAAATACTAGAAAGGGAATGTAAAGAAAAAGTACATTTTAAACTCGCACCCGTGACTTCCCTGGTGGTGCAGTGGTTAAGAATCCACCTGCCAATGCAGGGGACACGGGTTCAAGACCTGGTCCGGGAAGATCCCACGTGCCGTGGAGCAACAAAGCCCATGTGCCACAACTACTGAGCCTGCACTCTAGAGCCCACAAGCCACAACTACTGAAGCCCGCGTGCCTAGAGCCCATGCTCCACAACAAGAGAAGCTACTGCAATGAGAAGCACGCACACCACAATGAAGACCCAATGCAGCCAAAATAAATAAATTAATTAATAAATCAAAGGCCATTTAAAAATAAAATAAAATCACACCGCCAAAAATAAAATACTTAGGAATAAACCTGGAAGGAGGTGAATGATTTATACACTGAGAACTATAAAACATTAATAAAGGAAATTGAAGATGATTCAAAGAAATGGAATGATATCCCATGCCCTTGGACTGGAAGAATTAATATTGTTAAAATGGCTCTACTACCCAAAGCAATCTACAGATTTAACGTGATCCCTATCAAATTACCCATGACAATTTTCACAGAACTAGAACAAATAATTCTAAAATTCATATGGAACCATAAAAGACCCAGAAGTGCCAAAACAGTCTGGAAGGAAAAGAACACAGCAAGGGGACTTCCCTGGTGGTCCAGTGGTTAAGACTCCATGCTTTCACTTCAGGGGACACGAGTTGGATCCCTGGTCAGGGAACTATGATCTCACATGCCATGTGGTGCAGCCAAAAAAAAAAGCAGGAGGCATAACCCTCCCAGACTTCAGACAATACTCTAAAGCTACAGTAATCAAAGGGTGTGGTACTGGCACAAAAACAGACATAAGGATCAATGGAACAGAATAGAGAGCCCAGAAATAAACACACACACCTACAGGCAATTAATCTTCAACAAAGGAGGCAAGAATATACAATGGGAAAAAGTCAGTCTCTTTAGCAAGCAATGATGGGAAAGTTGGACAGCCATTTGTAAATCGATGAAGTCAGAATACACCCTCACAGCATACACAAAAATAAGCTCAAAATGGCTCAAAGACTTAAACATAAGATATGACACCATAAAAATCCTACAAGAGATCATAGGCAAAACATTCTTTGACATAAATCGTACCAATGTTTTCTTAGGTCAGTCTTCCAAGGCAATAGAAATAAAAACAAAAATAAACAATGGGACCTAATCAAACTTACAAGCTTTTGCACAGCAAAGGAAACCATAAACAAAACAAAAAGACATCCTACAGAATGGGAGAAAATATTTGCAAATGATGTGACCAACAAGGTTTTTAATTTCCAAAATATACAAGCAACTTATACAACTCAATAACAACAACAACAACAAAATTTTAAAAATGGACAGAGGACCTACATGAACATTTCTCCAAAGAAGAGATACAGATGGCCAGTAAGCATGTGAAAAGTTGCTCAACATAGTTAATAATTAGAGAAATGCAACTCAAAACTACCTCACACCAGTCAGAATGACCATCATTAAAAAGTCTCTACAAGGGCTTCCCTGGTAGCGCAGTGGTTGAGAGTCCACCTGCCGATGCAGGGGACGCGGGTTCGTGCCCTGGTCCGGAAAGATCCCACATGCCGCTGAGCGGCTGGGCCCATGAGCCATGGCTGCTGAGCCTGCGCGTCCGGAGCCTGTGCTCCACAACGGGAGAGGCCACAACAGTGAGAGGCCCGTGTACCGCAAAAAAAAACAACCAAAAAAAGTCTCTACAAATAACAAATTCTGAAGAGGGTGTGGAGAATAAGGGAACCCTCATACACTGTTGGTGTGAATGTAAGTTGCTGCAGCCACTTTGGAAAACAGTATGGAGGTTACTCAGAAAATTAAAAATAGAATACCATATAATCCAAAAATCTCACTCCTGTGCATATATCCAGACACAACCTAAAAGACACATACACCCCTATGTTCTTAGCAGCACTATTTACAATAGCCAAAACATGGACACAACCTAAATGTCATCAACAGATGAATGGATAAAGAAGTGGTACATATATACAATGGAATACTACTTAGCCATTAAAAGCCTGAAATAATGCCATTTGAAGCAACATGGATGCAATTAGAGATTATCATACTAACTGAAAAGAGAGAGACAATTGAGGGTGGATGGAGTGGGAGGCTGGGGTTAGCAGATGTAAGCTATTATATATAGAATGGAGAAATAGTAAGGTCTTACTGTATAGCACAGCGAACTATATTCAATATCCTATGATAAACAATACTGGAAAGGATATAAAAAAAAGAATGTGTATATGTATGTATAACTGAATCACTTGCTGTACAGCAAAAGTTAACACAACACTGTAAACCAACTATATTTCAATTTAAAAAAATAAATAAATAAAGGAAATTCTTCCATATGTGACAGCATGGATGAATCTGGAAGACGTTATGCTAAGTAAAATAAGCCAGTCCCAGAAGGACAAATATTGCATGATTCCACTTATACGAGGTATCTAAAATAGTTAAATTCATAAAAACAGAGTAGAATGATAGTTGCCAGGGCTGGGGAGAGGAGAAATGGGGAGTTGTTTAATAGCTAAAAAGTTACAATTATGCAAGATGAGTGAATTCTAAAGGCCTGTTGTATATATAGTGACTGTAGTTAACAATTTATTATTGTATAGTTAAAAATTTGTTACAAGTCAGAGAGAGAAAGACAAATATTGTATGATGTCACTTATATATGGACTCTAAAAAACTGATACAAATGAACTTATTTACAAAACAGAAACAGACTCACAGACCTAGAAAACAAACTTATGGTTACCAAAGAGGAGCTGGGGGAGGGATAAATCAGGAGTTTGTGATTAACAGATACACACCACTATATATAGATAAACAACTAGGGCCTACTGTACAGCACAAAATAAATCATTTTGCTATACACCTGAAATTAACACAGCATTGTAAATCAAATATACGTCAATAAAAAAAAAAAGAGTAGATCTCTTTTGTTATTATGAAACAAAAGAAAAACAAAACCAAAGGGACAGAAGAAAGCTTTCGGAGGTGATAGATATGTTTATTACTTGGTTAGGGTGACGGCTTCAAGGGGATATGCATATTTCCAAACTCATTAATCTGTACACATGAAATATGTCCATATTTTTTTGTATACCAGTTATACCTCAATAAGACTGTTCAAAACTAATGATTTTAAAAAATGTTTAATACATGGGGCTTCCCTGGTGGCGCAGTGGTTGAGAGTCCACCTGCCGATGCAGAAGACACGGGTTCGTGCCCTGGTCCGGGAGGATCCCACGTGCCACAGAGCGGCTGGGCCCGTGAGCCATGGCCGTTGAGCCTGCGCATCCAGAGCCTGTGCTCCACAACGGGAGAGGTCACAACAGTGAGAGGCCCACATACCACAAAAAAAAAAAAAAAAAGTTTAATACATGTATATATATGTGTGTGTGTGTGTTGTGTGTGTGTGTGTGTGTGTTTATATTTAAAATTGAAGAAACCATCAAAAACTTTAAAAATAAAATTTATAATAAAAATTATTATAGTCAAAACATATTACCTCAGATTTTTCACACTGTGAATGAAAAATGTTGTCTGCCATATCAGTAAATAAAGGATGTTGCAGCCATCACGCCCCTACAGCCAACCCGTACGGCGAGCCCTGAGGGGACTCAGGACGGAGACTGCCAGCTACAAATTGCCACTTGCCATTTGCCTCTACGAGGTTTAAGTCACAAGCTGTTGCAACTGAACTGTAACTCGCCCTGAAAGGAGTTCAGGGTGGAGGTCAGGAATGAGGTGCTCTGTGCTTTGGGAAAAATTGGCAGAACAGGCCTTCAGATAGTTGGATATTTTCAGAAGATTTTATGAGCCCTGTTCTTGCATCTCCTCGTATCTAGAAAAGCACTAAAATCATAAATGGTGACTTCTGCTCCTGGTGACTAGCAGCAACCTTCTGCAAAACTGTGTGCTTGATTGCACGTACCCCCTTCACCAAAATCACATATATACTGACCTTCCCCACTACCTCTTTGGAGCAGCTCCTCAGAACTATCTGAAATGCTGTCTCCCAGGCCATGGTCCTGATTTTGCCCCAAATAAAACTTAACTCACAATTCTCACGTTGTGCATTTTTTTTCAGTTGACAGTTTCGGTGGCCAACGAAAGGGTTCCAGAGTAGACTTCTTTCCTTCACCTGAACTCTATGAAGAACCAGAATCTTGGTACCAGCAGAGACCCTTTGTGCCTGTCCACCTCCTCAGGGAGCTCAGACAAATTTGGGTGAGTCTCTCCTGTTTCTTGGATCTCCTGTATTTGTTGATGATCCTCAGTTTTACTTGGAAGTATATAACAGGTACCCGATCCCCCTGTTAAAAGGTACTGGGGAGGCCTCATTGAAACACACTGCGGGGAGGGGTGTTGGGAGGCTGCTTGAAAGATATTGGTGTTTGCTCAGTTGAAAAAGGCTGAGTGGCCTGGGCTGAGTGGTTAGGTAAGAGGCTGGTCTCAATTCAGCTGCCTTAATAGAATTTGTTGAGATAAGAGTGAAGATATTACATGAGAGCTTTTGCTTCAAAGAAAAGGGACTAGACTCCCGCTCAGTTACGACTTTCTCAGCCAACTGAGAAATTTACGGGAGTGATGGAGGTATAGTCCTAATACTGTGCAGTGGGTCCCATAGGGAAACCTACTCATTAATTAAAGACTTGCTCATCTGGGGGTCACTTATAAGAATTGGCCATTCAGTGATCTGAGCACCCGCGGTGGTCTTAGACTACTGAAGGGAGAAACTGAGACATGTAAGAGGGCTGAAACGACTCTAGAGTGATGCCTAGAGAAGTTAAGCTCACAAGCAGCACACTCACCCACCACAAAATTTCATTAGTAAATTTTACCCCGATAAATTCAACTTAAAATGGGAAATAGAGCCTCTCAAATAGAGAAATGAGGGGCATCGGAAAACCAACCTCTGGTGAACACTCCAGCTGGATTCATGTACAATACCTACGGAGCTCATACTTGCAAGTACCCACTTAATGGGGAAATTATACTAAAGGGAGTCTCAACCTAAAACGGCCAAATTGGGGGTCTTTTGATATTCCATAATTGATATTTTTGCCCACACAGTTAGAAAAAGCTGGCTGTGAGATTGAACCAACTGAATAGAATGCTTACTTTGATTGGTATTTAGAAATTTCTAAAAGAGGAAATGATAGAGTAACTTCTTTGCAGGAAACCACCAAGAAACTGCTTGAAACTGTATCAAAACAAAAATGGCCACTATCACCGACACTGCCTCTTCCTTGGTCCTCCCACCTATCTTCTATCTGAACTGCCTGGCCCCGATGTTATCTCTTTTCCTCTTCTGACTCTTCCATCTCCTGCTGCTCCCTCTTCCCCAGTAAAGGAGGATAAAAAACTCGGAAGTGATTTTTATAGCTCCCCTTAAGGAGAAACCTATTATAGGGAGAGGTGAACCGTCTTCAGCGCTTACCTACACACCTTGGACCAGAGCAGAACTGAGAGCCCTGGCTAAGGAATTTCCCAATCCAAGTCAGGATCCACTGGGATTTGCTAAGGAATTTGAGTTAACCATCCAGATCCATGAGCCTGGGTTTTCAGATAGATATCAATTAATACAGTCATTAATTTCTGAAAGCAAAGCAAAGGAATGGATAAAGAAAGCAGGACGGAAACATCCATTAATGGACTTTGAATTATGTAGTCCACAGGCTTGCACTGAATGCAAGGAATAGCTCAGAGATTACTCAAACTTATTCTAGAGCTTTTTCCAAAAACCATAGACTGGACATAGATTCAGCAGTGCAAGCAAAACTGGATGAATCAATTCCAGACTATTATGAAAGGTTTGAAAAAACTTTTAAGAGAAATTATGGCTTGACACCTGAATCATTCTCTAACCACCAAAATGATCCTTTGCTTAACTCTGCCTTTTTTAGAAGGCTTAGATGGGGATTTGCCTACTCTAGTCAAAAGACACAATCCAGGTTGCTCCCCATTTCATACAAATGCCCTGTTACACTAGCTGACCAACTTTCAAAACCATTAAAAAGAAAGAAAAGGGAATATCTACAAAAATTAACCTTCAATTGCAGCAATTAAGTAGTCGATGCCAGTCAAAGGTTAACCATATCCCATTTAATCCCCAACCTGTAGAGTGACCCAAAGTTTGCTTTTACTGAAGAAAACCAGGGTATCAGAAAATGAACTGTAAGTTAAGAAGGAGAAACCTAGAAGGAAAACTGGATTTTAGACTGGAATTTCAAGCTAAACAAGAATAGGACTGCTCCCAGGGAACATGGGGAGTCTTTCCCCTTCTCCTCTCTAACACCCTGGGGGAAGCAGAAATGATTATACAAGGAGAAACAATTAAAGCCCTAATAGATACAGAGGCCACCATTTCAGTTTTGAACGCTTCCAAAAGGAAAGGCTCTCTCTCTTGGAGTAATGCCTCAGTACAGATGGTAGGGGTTGTTAATGCACCTATTAAGGCTCTTTAATCATTGCCTTTAGAATTCTACTTAAGGGAAATTAGAGGAAGGCACTCCTTTTTTCTAATAGAAAGTGTTCCTGTTCACCAGATAGGTAGAGGCCTATTAGAAGCTTATGATGTCCATATTTCCTTTACTCCTAAGGGAGAAATGTTTCTAGATCAGAAGAATCAATCAGATTTCCTTTATCATATAATGTTTGTGACTCATGATGAGGATGATGCTGAACAAGACAAACTGCTATGCTTATTACCTAAAGAATTATGGGCACTTAATTCTACTGATATTGGAAGAATACATATCACCCACTGATAATCTGGGTGCATCACCCACTAAAATCAGTATAGATAAGAATGAGCCCCTACCCAATATTCATCAATATCTATTAAGGCAGGAGGCTACAGAAGAAATAAAACCTTTAATATCAGCTTACATTGAGAAAGATCTTTTTGTGCCTCGCACCAGCCCTTGTAACACTCCCATTTTACCAGTTAAAAAACCTAGGGACTTCCCTGGTGGTGCAGTGGTTAAGAATCTGCCTGCCAATGCAGGGGACATGGGTTCAATCCCTGGTCCGGGAAGATCCCATATGCCACGGAGCAACTAAGCCATGTGTCACAACTACTGAAGCCGGCACACCTAGAGCCCACGCTCCGCAAACAAGAGAAGCCACTGCAATGAGAATCCCACGTACTGCATCGAAGAGTAGCCCCCACTTGCCGCAACTAGAGAAAGCCCGCACGCAGCAACAAAGCCCCAACGCAGCCAAAAATAAAAAATAAATAAATAAATTTATTTTAAAAAAAGAAAAAAAACCCTAATGGCAAGGGTTAGAGATTTGTGCAGGACTTGAGATCTATCAATATTATTATCCCTCATCATTCTGTAGTGCCATACCTTACTGTCTTATATCCCTAAAAACAGTGACTTCTTTTCTGTGACAGATTTCTGTAGTGCATTTTTTAGTATCCCAGTACATCCTGATGATCAAGTATCTTTTCGCTTTCACTTGGAATGAATGACAATATACGTGGACTGTAATGCCACAGTCATTGGCATTGAATGCCAATGACTATATTGAAAGCCCCACTTACTTCTCCCAGATATTAAAAGCAGATCTAGATGATTTGGATTTTCCTCATAAATCAGTTTTGATACAATATGTAGACAATTTGCTGCTGTGTTCAAATTCTTTGATAAACAGCCAGCAAGGCACCCTGTATTTACTTCAGAAGGTAGCCTTAAAAGGACATAAAGTGTCCAAAGAGAAATTACAATTCTGTAACACTAGTGTAAAATATTTAGGGCATAGGATACCTAAAGAAGAACTTTTAATTGACCTGGATAGAGTGAAAGGCATTCTAGCCTCCCCTACCCCAAATACAAAAAAGCAGTTAAGGCGATTTTTAGGTCTTGCAGTTTACTGTAGGAATTGGATTCCAAATCTTTCTTTAATAGCTCAGCCACAACATAATCTACTCAAGACCAACCTGAACGTGTTTGCTGTGGTGTAGAACATTCTGATGCCATGGGAGACCTAAAAAACATTTCTGGCCAAGGACCTGGCCCAGGGACATCCCAATTATGATCTACCCTTCTCCCTCTTTGTTCATGAAAGCAAGGGGACTACACTAGGAGTACTAACCCAGAAACACAGCGGTTACTACCAGCCAGTAAGATATCATAGCCAACAGCTAGATTTGGTAGCCAGGGACCTACCCCCTTGTCTCCGGCCTGTCATAGGGAGAGCTGTGCTATGTCCGATCACAGAAGAGATAGTCATGAGTCACCCTCTATCTTTGTTCCTCACTCTGTGGAAGCCTTACTAAAATCTCATCACACAAAACATTATTCAGCAAGTCAATTAACCTCCCATGAAATTATCCTGCTCTCACCACATATGACTCTTCGTAGATGTAACAACCTTAATCCAGCCATCTTGGTACCTGAGGAATCAGATGTAAATGATGAAAAACATGATTGCATTTCTTTGCTTGTTTAACTTTTGAATTTTATTTAGTTTATTTTTTTATACAGCAGGTCCTTATTAGTCATCCATTTTATGCACATCAGTGTATACATGTCAATCCCAATCTCCCAATTCATCCCACCACCACCAACCTCCCTACCACTTCCCCCCTTGGTGTCCATATGTTTGTTCTCTACATCTGTGTCTCAATTTCTGCCCTGCAAACAGGTTCATCTGTACCATTTTTCTAGGTTCCACATACATGCGTTAATGTACAATATTTGTTTTTCTCTTTCTGACTTACTTCACTCTGTATGACACTCTCTAGATCCATCCACGTCTCTACAAATGACCCAATTTCGTTCCTTTTTATGGCTGAGTAATATTCCATTGTATATATGTACCACATCTTCTTTATCCATTCACCTGTCAATGGGTATTTAGGTTGCTTCCATGACCTGGCTATCGTAAATAGTGCTGCAATGAACATTGGGGTACATGTGTCTTTTTGAATTATGGTTTTCTCTGGGTATATGCCCAGTAGTGGGATTGCTGGGTCATATGGTAATTCTATTTTTAGTTTTTTAAGGAACCTCCATACTGTTCTCCAGAGTGCCTGTATCAATTTACATTCCCACCAACAGTGCAAGAGGGTTCCCTTTTCACCACACGCTCTACAGCATTTGTTGTTTGTAGATTTTCTGATGATGCCCATTCTAACTGGTGTGAGGTGATACCTCATTGTAGTTTTGATTTGCATTTCTCTAATAATCAGTGATGTTGAGCAGCTTTTCATGTGCTTCTTGGCCATCTGTATTTCTTCTTTGGAGAAATGTCTATTTAGGTCTTCTGCCCATTTTTGGATTGGCTTATTTGTTGTTTTAATATTGAGCTGCATGACTGTTCATATATTTTGGAGATTAATCCTTTGTCCATTGGTTCATTTGCAAATATTTTCTCCCATTCTGAGGGTTGTCTTTTCGTCTCGTTTATGGTTTCCTTTGCTGTGTAAAAGCTTTGAAGTTTCATTAGGTCCCATTTGCTTATTTTTCTTTTTATTTCCATTTCTCTAGGAGGTGAATCAAAAAAGATCTTGCTGTGATTTATGTCAAAGAGTGTTCTTCCTATGTTTTCCTCTAAGAGTTTTATAGTGTCCGGTCTTACATTTAGGTCTTGAATCCATTTTGAGTTTATTTTTGTGTATGGTGTTAGGGAGTGTTTTAATTTCATTATTTTACATGTAGCTGTCCAGTTTTCCCAGCACCACTTATTGAAGAGACTCTCTTTTCTCCATTGTATATCCTTGCTCTTTTGTCATAGATTTGTTGACTGTAGGTGCGTGGCTTTATCTCTGGGCTTTCTATCTTGTTCCATTGATCTGTGTTTCTGTTTTTGTGCCAGGACCATATTGTCTTGATCACTGTTGCTTTGTAGTATAGTCTGAAGTCAGGGAGTCTGATTACTCCAGCTCCCTTTTTTTCCCCTCAAGATTGCTATGCCTGTTCCAGGTCTTTTGTATCTCCATACAAATTTTAAGATTTTTTGTTCTAGCTCTGTAAAAATTGTCATTGGTAATTTGATAGGGATTGCATTGAATCTGTAGATTGCTTTGGGTAATATAGTCATTTTCACAATGTTGATTCTTCCAATCCAAGAACATGCTATATATCTCCATCTGTTGTTACCATTTTTAATTTCTTTCATCAGTGTCTTATAGTTTTCTGCATACAGGTCTTTTGTCTCCCTATGTAGGTTTATTGCTAGGTATTTTATTCTTTTTGTTGCAGTGGTAAATGGGAGTGTTTCCTTAATTTCTCTTTCAGATTTTTCATCAGTAGTGTATAGGAATGCAAGAGACTTCTGTGCCTGAATTTTGTATCCTGCAACTTTACCAAATTCATTGATTAGCTCTAGTAGTTTTCTGGTGGCATCTTTAGGATTCTCTATGTATAGTATCATGTCATCTGCAAACAGTGACAGTTTTACTTCTTCTTTTCCAATTTGTATTCCTTTTCTTTATTTTTCTTCTCTGATTGCCTTGGCTAGGACTTCCAAAACTATGTTGAATAATAGTGGTGAGAGCGGACATCCTTGCCTTGCTCCTGATCTTAGAGGAAATGCTTTCAGTTTTTCACCATTGAGAATAACGTTTGCTGTGGGTTTGTCGTATATGGCCTTCATTATGTTGGGGTAGGTTCCCTGTATGTCCACTTTCTGGAGAGTTTTTATCATAAACGGGTGTTGAATTTTGTCAAAAGCTTTTTCTGCATCTCTTGAGATGATCATATGATTTTTATTTTTCAATTTGTTAATATGGTGTATCACATTGATTGATTTGCATATATTGAAGAATCCTTGCATCCCTGGGATAAATCCCACTTGATCATGGTGTATGATTCTTTTAATGTGTTGTTCGATTCTGTTTGCTAGTATTTTGTTGAGGATTTTTGCATCTATATTCATCAGTCATATTGGTCTGTAATTTTCTCTTTTTTTGTAGTATCTTTGTCTGGTTTTGGTATCAGGGTGATGGTGGCCTCATAGAATGAGTTTGGGAGTGTTCCTTCATCTGCAATTTTTTGGAAGAGTTTGAGAAGGATGGGAGTTAGCTCTTCTCTAAATGTTTGATAGAATTAACCTGTGAAGCCATCTGATCCTGGACTTTTGTTTGTTGGAAGATTTTAAATTACAGTTTCAATTTCATTCCTTGTGATTGGTCTGTTCATAGTTTTTATTTCTTCCTGGTTCATTCTTGGAAGGTTATACCTTTCTAAGAATTTGTCCATTTCTTCCAGGTTGTCCACTTTATTGGCATAAAGTTGCTTGTAGTAGTCTCTTAGGATGCTTTGTATTTCTGCATTGTCTGTTGTAACTTCTCCTTTTTCATTTCTAATTTTATTGACTTGAGTCCTCTCCTTTTTCTTGGTGAGTCTGGCTAATGGTTTATCAATTTTGTTTAACTTCTCAAAGAACCAGCTTTTAGTTTTATTGGTCTTTGCTATTGTTTTCTTTGTTTATATTTCATTTATTTCTGTTCTGATCTTTATGATTTCTTTCCTTCTGCTAACTTTAAGCTTTGTTTGTTGTTCTTTCTCTAGTTCCTTTAGGTGTAAGGTTAGATTTTTCACCTGAGATTTTTTCTTGTTTCTTGAGGTAGGCTTGTATAGCTATAAATTTCCCTCTTAGAACTGCTTTTGCTGCATCTCATAGGTTTTGGATCGTCATGTTTTCATTGTCATTTGTCTCTAGGTATTTTCTGATTTCCTCTGATTTCTTCAGTGAGCTCTTGGTTATTTAGAAACGTATTGTTTAGCCTCCATGTGTTTGTGTTTTTTACATTTTTTTCCCTGTAATTCATTTCTAATCTCATAGTGTTGTGGTCATAAAAGATGCTTGATATGATTTCAATTTTCTTTAATTTACTGAGACTTGATTTGTAACCCAAGATGTGACCTATCCTGGAGAATGTTCTGTGCGTACTTGAGAAGAAAGTGTAATCTGCTGTTTTTGTATGGAATGTCCTATAAATATCAATTAAATCTATCTGGTCTATTGTGTCATTTAAAGCTTCTGTTTCCTCATTTATTTTCATTTTGGATGAGCTGTCCATTGGTGTAAGTGAGGTGTTAAAGTCCCCCACTATCATTGTGTTACTGTCGATTTCCTCTTTTACAGCTGTTAGCAGTTGCCTTATGTATTGAGGGTGCTCCTATGTTGGGTGTATATTGAGGTGCTCCTATGTTGGGTGCATATATATTTATAATTGTTATATTTTCTTCTTGGATTGACCCCTTGATCATTATGTAGTGTCCTTCCTTGTCTCTTGTAACATTCTTTATTTTAAAGTCTATTTTATCGGATATGAGTATTGCTACTCCAGCTTTCTTTTGATTTCCATTTGCATGGAATATCTTTTTCCATCCCCTCACTTTCAGTCTGTATGTGTCCCTAGGACTGAATTGGGTCTCTTATAGACAGCCTATATATGGGTCTTGTTTTCGTATCCTTTCAGCAAGACTGTGTCATTTTGTTGGAATATTTAATCCATTCGCGTTTAAGGTAATTATCGATATGTATGTTCCTATGACCATTTTTTTAATTGTTTTGGGTTTGTTTTCTAGGTCCTTTTCTTCTCTTGTGTTTCCCACTTAGAGAAGTTCCTTTAGCATTTGTTGTAGAGCTGGTTTGGTGGTGCGGAATTCTCTTAGCTTTTGCTTGCCTGTAAAGCTTTTGATTTTTCCATCGAATCTGAATGAGATCCTTGCCAGGTAGAGTAATCTTGGTTTTAGGTTCTTCCCTTTCGTCACTTTAAGTATATCATGACACTACCTTCTGGCTTGTAGAGTTTCTGCTGAGAAATCTGCCGTTAACCTTATGAGAGTTCCCTTGTATGTTATTTGTCGTTTATCCCTTTCTGCTTTCAATAATTTTTCTTTGTCTTTAATTTTTGCCAGTTTGATTACTATGTGTCTCGGTGTGTTTCTCCTTGGGTTTATTCTGTATGGGACTCTCTGTGCTTCCTGGACTGGGGTGGCTCTTTCCTTTCCCATGTTAGAGAAGTTTTCAACTATAATCTCTTCAAATATTTTCTCGGGTCCTTTCTTTCTCTCTTCTCCTTCTGGGACCCCTATAATGCAAATGTTGTTGTGTTTAATGTTGTCCCAGAGGTCTCTTAGGCTGTCTTCATTTCTTTTCATTCTTTTTTCTTTGTTGTGTTCCACAGCAGTGAATTCCACCATTCTGTCTTCCAGGTCACTTATCCGTTCTTCTGCCCCTGTTATTCTGCTATTGATTCCTTCTACTGTAGTTTTCATTTTAGTTATTGTATTGTCCATCTCTGTTTGTTTGTTCTTTAATTCTTCTAGATCTTTGTTAAACATTTCTTGTATCTTCTCAATCTTTGCCTCCATTCTTTTTCCGAGGTCCTGGATCATCTTCACTATCATTATTCTGAATTCTTTTTCTGGAAGGTTGCCTATCTCCACTTCATTTAGTTTTTTTTCTGGGGTTTTATCTTGTTCCTTCATCTGGTACATAGCCCTCTGTCTTTTCATCTCGTCTATCTTTTTGTGTGTGGTTTTTTTTCCACAGGCTGCAGGACTGTAGTTCTTGTTGCTTCTTCTGTCTGCCCTCTGGTGGATGAGGCTATCTAAGAGACTTGTGTAGGTTTCCTGATGGGAGGGACTGGTGGTGGGTAGAGCTGGGTGTTGCTCTGGTGGGCAGAGCTCAGTAAAACTTTAACCTGATTGACTGCTGATGGGTGGGGCTGTGTTCCCTCCCTGTTGGTTGTTCCGGCATGAGGCAGCCCAACACTGGCGCCTACCTGGGTTCTTTGGTGGGGTAAAAGCAGACTGTGGGAGGGCTCACACCAACGAGTACTTCCCAGAACTTCTGCTGCCAGTGTCCTCATCCCCACGGTGAGCCACAGCCACTGCCCACCTCTGCAGGAGACCCTCCAACACTAGCAGGTAGGTCTGGTTCAGTCTCCCCTGGGGTCACTGCTCCTTCCCCTGGGTCCTGATGCACACACTACTTTGTGTGTGCCCTCCAAGAGTGGAGTCTCTGCTTCCCCCAGTCCTGTCGAAGTCCTGCAATCAAATCCCATTAGCCTTCAAAGTCTGATTCTGTAGGAATTCCTCCTCCCATTGCTGGACCCCCAGGTTGGGAACCAGATGTGGGGCTCAGAACCTTCATTCCAGTGCGTGGACTTCTGTGGTATGAGTGTTCTCCAGTCTGTGAGTCACCCACCCAGAATTTGTGGGATTTGATTTGACTGTGATTGCACCCCACCTACCGTCTCATTGTGGCTTCTCCTTTGTCTTTGGATGTGGGGTATCTTTTTTGGTGAATTCCAATGTCTTCCTCTCGATGACTGTCCAGCATCTAATTGTGATTCTGGTGTTCTCGCAAGAGGGAGTGAAAGCACGTCCTTCTACTCCACCATCTTGGTTCCTAATCCGATTGTATTGTTTTAACTGACAGTCTTTCATCTCCCAGGATTGATCTCTGAGAAAGCCCTATGGAGAATCCTGATTTTATATTATTCACTGACAGTTCATATCTTCGAGGACCGCATGGAAAGTACCAGCCTGGTTATGCTGTCATTCCTCCAATGTCAATCCTTGAAAATGGTCCCTTACACAACACCTATTCTGCCCAACAGGCTGAATTAATAGCACTAACAAGAGCCTACCAGTTGGCAAAAGAGAAGTCCACTAACATTTATACTGACAGCCGCTATGCTTTTGGGGTAACTCATGACTTTGGCATGCTTTGGAAACAAAGGGGATTTTTAACATCCTCAGGACAGCGTGTTAAAAGTGGGAGACAAGTTGCAGAATTATTGGATGCAATTTTGCTACCATGTGCATTAGCTATTATTAAGATATCAGGTCATTCAAAGGCTGACACCACAGAAGCAAAAGGAAACTCATTAGCTGATCAGGCCGCCAAAGACAGCAGCTCTGCAAAAAATAAAACGGTCAACTAACAGCTGTTTTCTCTTTTCTGACTCTCAGTAACTTTACTGATGCCCCGTTAAATTTTCAGGGAATGGCACGGAAAGGACAAAAGGATACTTGGAAACAAAAAAGAGAAAGGTTTGACCCCAATAAAGGGCTCTGGATTGGCCCAAACAGAAAGTCTATCCTTCTGTTTGGAGCTCAATATCCCACTTTACAATACATTCATGAGTTAACTCACTGGAATCCTTATGAGATGGTATTGTGGGGCAAACAGTATTTTTTGAAGCCTTCCTTCACTATAGCTTGGAAGGTTTATTCTAGATGTACTACATGTCCAAAATACAACCCAGGAAAGCCATTACATAGCTCTCAAGGAAGCTTTCCATTACCTGCAGGTCCTTTTGAAATTTGGTAGATTGATTTTATCCAAATGCTCCCTCTCAAAGTTACCAGTATGTACTTATTATGATTTGTATGTTTTCACATTGGGTTAAGGCATTCCCACGCAGAAGGGTCACTATTCAGTCAGTAGGCAAATTAATTTTAGAAAGGGTGATTTCTGTTTGGGGATTCCCTTCAGAAAGGACAATATAAGCTTGTTTCTAAGCTTATCATGGTATCTATCTTTGGATGAAGATCAGATATCCTGTGATCTACAACCAGGAAATTATTTATATTGAAAAGACATCTAAAAGACTCACTACAACCCAGATGGGAAGACCCTCACCAGGTACTCTTAACTAGCTCATGTGCAGCAAAGCTAAAGGGAATTGACTCTTGGATTCATATTTCCCACTTAAAAAGAGCCCCTGCACTGAAGTGGACTACAGAGAGGACTGCTGACCTCAAAAGCACCTTAAAGTGATGCTCAAATAGAGGAGAAATGACACTCACACCAAAACGAGAAGATGACATCAGAAGTAGATGGCTTACCTAAGATGCTGGACCTGACCCATATGATCATTTACAGTGCTTTCTTGACTTCTTGGCCCTTTGCATATGAATCACATATTTTTCTATCATGGGCACAATCTTATGCTAGTTTTAAAAATTAATGCAGTTGTTGGATTTGTGACCAATTACCTATGTCTAGTACTTCTGAGATACCTTGGTGGACTTGTCTTCTCCAAGGCTCTGATTGGATAGCCCTTAGGAAATTTATTTTAGAAGAAAGAAAATTATATTCTGTTCAGGTTATTATTCATATTACTAGGTGTGATCCCCTCACCTGGCCAATTCATAATATCTGTTCTCACCCTGGCCATAAATATGAATTTTCTTTTAGGGTCACTCACGCTCAATCAGAACAATGAGTTAAGTCCCAAGCAAAAAAATGTAAACTCCTGTTTATTAGAAGGAAACCTCCCACAATTATGGGATGGATTTATGTGGTTAACACCAGGCTATGGTCATTTAAGTTCAAAGGCTCCTCTATTTTGGGAACAATTAAATCATACTAAGGATAATCAGCTTAGTAATGTTAGGAAATTAGGCTGTGTGCCTTATGAATAATGCCTACATATTTTTACCCTTAAACATAGTGATTGCTATCGAACTGACTGGGTCAGATGACCAGAGGTTCACTGGGTTGCACCTAATGCATCTCAGTGGATTTGTAGTACTAATTTATGGCCTTGGCTTCCACCAGCATGGATAGGAAGATGTACCCTAGGATTCCCTTGGACTCAAGGTCATATACATAATAATTTAGAGATGGCCCCAGCCAATTTACCATTGGTACGAGCCTGATGAATCAAGAGATCTGTGTTCCACTGATATGACCATTTAGCAGCTATTTTTGTGCCTTCAATAGGATTGGAAGATGTAATCAGCCATATTGAAGCCTTAATAAAATTCACTAAACAGGCTTTAAGTGATAGTAATCAGGCTTTTAGCTTACTGAATTCTGAGGTCTCTGTGATGAGAAAAGCAGTGCTATAAAACCACATGGCCCTTGATACGCTTACAGCATCTCAGGGAGGCACCTGTGCTACAATTAAAACTTAATGCTGTGTTTTCATACCTGATGAATCCCCTAATGTAAAATATTTAATGAACCATATGAAAAATCAGATTTCTGCCTTAAGTGACTCACTCAGTAGTGTTGGCGACCTCTTCAAAAACTGGTTTGGTGGAGGAAGCTCTTGGCTTAAATGTTTACTTATGAGTCTATTAATGTTATTAGCTATATAACTTGTATTTTGCTTGTTTTACAAGATTATTGTCTCTTGTATTACCAAATGTGTGACTGAGCCTCCAACAAAAAAATTGATGACTAGGCAACTTGAAGCAGTTAATCAGATATATAGTTCTATATGAGATCAATGATTGCAATAGTGTAACTCTAGATATGGGAAGATACAACAAGAAGGATTTTTTTTTCTGGACCATAAAGACTAGTAAGATAGGTGGTCCAGAAAATTTTGGCTACTGGTAATAAGGCCTAGTCCAGTAATAGCACATTGAGTGGTTTATCAGTGAAATCCATGCCTGGTCTAGGAATGAGCATTCCTAGCACCATGGTACAAAACAGTCATGAAATGTTGCCCAAAGCATGGTAGAATTTATGACCAAGAGGGGGCACTGCCAACTAAAAATTGGCACTTGCCAACTGCCTCTACAAGAATTAAGTCACAAGCTGCTGTGACCACTGACTTTCAACTCACCCTGAAAGAAGTTCAGGATGGAGATCAGGAATGAGGCACTCTGTGCTTTGAGAAAAACTGGAAGAACAGGCCTTCAGATAGTTAGATATTTTCAGAAGAAGATTTTGTGAGCCCTGTTCTTGCATCTCCTCGTATCTAGAAAAGCACTAAAATCATAAATGGTGACTTCTGCTCCTGGTGACTAGCAGCAACCTTCTGCAAAACTGTGTGCTTGATTGCACGTACCCCCTTCACCAAAATCACATATATACTGACCTTCTCCACTACCTCTTTGCAGCAGCTCCTCAGAGCTATCTGAAATGCTGTCTATTGGGCTATAGTCCTGATTTTGCCCCAAATAAAACTTAACTGCAACCCTCACGTTGTGCTTTTTTTTTTTTCAGTCGACAAGACACACAGGCTGCCCACTGCCAAGCCCTCAGCCACTGCAATCACCCCCAGTGGTGCTCCCTGAGGAGACTCAAGATGGGAAAAAAACAGGATACTGGCCCTAGATACCTAAGGCTGTCAAAAGAATGATTTCAATGAGCCCAGACTCTTGCATCTTCCCATTCATAGAAAAGTACTAAATTCCTTCACTTAAAATATCTGTTTGGTTTTTTTTAATTAACAGTAATCTTGGGACTTCCCTGGTGGCGCAGTGGTTAAGAATCCGCCTACCAATGCAGGGGACATGGGTTCAAGCCCTGGTCCGGGAGGATTCCACATGCCGCAGAACAACTAAGCCCGTGCGCCACAACCACTGAGCCTGCGCTCTAGAGCCCGCGAGCCACAACTACTGAAGCTTGTGTGCCTAGAGACCGTGTTCTGCAACAAGAGAATCCACTGCAATGAGAAGCCCATGCACTGCAACCAAGAGTAGCCCCCACTCACCGCAACTAGAGAAAGCCTGCACACAGCAACAAAGACTCAACGCAGCCAAAAATAAATTAATTAAATAAATAAATTAAAAAAAAAAAAAACCAGTAATCTTTTGAAGTTCCAACTACCTGATCTTTGTTGCAAAAATTCTTATATATCCTGGCTTCTCCCTCACCTCTTGGGAGCAGTCCCTCAGACCTATCTGAGAGGCTGCATCTCAGGCTTAAGTCCTCAGTTTTGTCCACCAACTAAAACATAATTCTCAACTTTTAGGTTGTGCTTTTTTTTTCAGTCAAAACAGTGATCATAAATCAGAAGCATGAATTTGGAAGCTAAAAATACTTGAAGAAAAAAACTTCAAGGAGTACAGGACTTATTGCTATGTATTTTCCAGGAACATAAATTGCTCATTCCTTTAAATATCTGCCTAAGTTCACCTCTAATTGAATTATATTACTTTCCAACTCAGACAGAAATATACCTTTGCAATATTTTTGTTTTAGGATGTAACATTATTAATTAAATAAGAAGGTTGGCCTGTAGGGAAGGAAATTTTTTTTTCCTCTACCCTCCTAGGTATAATGGATGGGGTCTGTGAATAAAACTGATAAAAGATAGATTCAAAAAGAGAAAAGGTGGCTCCAGGAGGCGAACAGATAAATGAGGCTTATATACCATCTTAGCCTAAACAAAGGATAAGAGGTTTGGGACTTCTGGATAGGGTGGTCAAGTCTTGGGAAAGTGAGGGGGAGAAATGTATAGTAAGTAAAGAATGTCTTGTTATACAGATAAGAGTCTCTCAGGTGATGAGAGTTGTCTCAGAGAGTAGCTCTTTTCCTGGCAAAGGGACATTTTTACATAGGAAATTTATTTTATAAATATAAATTTCCTTAAAAAAAGACAATTTTTACATTATTCTTAAGCAGTTAGAAGGGTGGTAAAGAGCTTTTCCTGTCTGCTGGTTCATAATTCCCTTTAGCTCAAAATAATTATTATGCCAAAATGGTATAATACACAAGCACAACAGTCAGGGGCTTCCCAGCTGCCATGTGTGCCTCCTGCTGTGCATCATTCCACAATATTATTCTTTTCTTTAAATTATAACTCATGGACCATCTCCTTCTGAAAAGCCTAACAAACTTGCCTAACCCCTTTTCTGTGCAAACAAGGCAACCTATGATCCACCCTTCCATTTGTTTATATATTTATAATTATAATTTTTACTGCAACTATGTATATCTCTTCCTTGCCATTAGACGGTGAATCCACTAAGCAGAGATCATACCTATTTTTTATTATACACCCTAAATGCATAGCTACCATGGACTCAATAGATGATAGCTGACAGCTGATAGGCAGAAATATGCAAATTTCAAATAGAAGCTTGGATTTTTTTTTTTAAAGATTTAAAGTTATGTTTGTTTGTTTTTTTGTTTTTTTTAATGTGAACTGGCAGTATATCAGAGGAAAGAGTATTAATTTATAAGAAGTTGGAGCTGATATAAATAATTTGAGATTTTCAAGTAAATCACAAAGTGTGTAAAATGAATTAAGAGCAATTAATTTCTTAGATTTTTTAGGAACCAATCAAAGTACTCAAAATCTTAATGGAAAGATGTTTATATCCTAAGGGAACATTTTAATTGGTGAAGGTTATTAGCTTTACTTAATTGCAAAATTCATCTTAATCTACTGGCCAAGACACTCACAAATGTTAAAGAACAGCTAATCCAAGTAAATTAATAGCCTTACACTGGTAACAAAAGCCACAGGTAGTGTATTTACATAAATATTCTTAAAAGAAAAGCTGCTTTCTTAATCTTTTGAGTAGTTATTTTTAACTGAGTGATAACATTGCATAGTGATTCAAAGCATCACAGATTCTGGAGTCAGACCATGTTCAAGTCATAGCTCGAGCACTTGCTAGAAGCATAACTTTGAGCAACATGCCTAGTCATTCTCTGCCTCAGGTTTCTTACCTACAGAATTTGGATAACTGTTATAATAACACATTTTGCATAGTGTTAGGAAGATTAAATTAGTTCAATTATACAAAGCACTTGGAACCATACACAGCATGTGCTATGTTATTTATTGTTGCTATTATAATGCAATGCCAATGCTACCTCCTTTTCTGCACTGTCCCAGCCTACTCCCCATTCCCATTCCCCAAAAAACATACACTCATGGAGACACTGGTGTAGCACTTTGTATTCCCTTGTATTCCCGGTCTTAACCCTTTTTCTTTAATTAGTCTAAAGCGAAGGCTTTACTTCTTACCTATGTATAGGTATGTGCCTACCTACGTAGGCATGTTTGTATATGCCTACCAAACACTCTACTAATAGTTTACATATATGACCTAATTCAATCTTTGCAAATACCTATAATGCAGGCATATTACCCTGTTATAGAAAGGAAAAAAGGAGGTTCAAAGTCTGGAAGTAACTTAATCGTGTTCACATATGCAGTGTGTGTAAAGCTGAAATTTGAACACAGATCTGACAATTCAAAGACCAGTGCTCTTAAACTAAGCATTCTGATGAAATCAGAACAGCAGCGGTCTGCAAGAGGTGAGAGAAGAAACAGGATTGGTTGGAAAATAGTAAGAGGAAACAATGGGATAATGATCGGGGTTGGAGCGGACAGTTTTCCCTTTACTCTTCTGAGTTCTTGGCTGAGATGCCTATAATAAAAGACTGATTAACAAGAGTAAAACAAACAGAAGTTTAGTAACATGTAAACCTCAGGTATACATGGGAGATACCCAGGGAAAAATGAGTAATTCCCTGAGGTGGCTTAAAATTCAGGCTTAAATACCATCTTAATAGGAGAAGTGGAGAAGGGACGTAGACCTCTGAGGAGAGAGAAAATGATTTTCAGGAAAGGTAAATGGGCCTTTAGAAGAATAGGTGGGAGATATGATAGTTTGTAACAGTTTGTCTCGGCATGGTGTGGACTTCTAGTCTCCTCTCCTTTGATAAGACTCAATCTTCCCTGGTTGATGAAACTTTCAGGGAGAGGATCTGTGACAACTGACTTCCTTTTGTAAGATCTGTCTTTAAGCAGGTAAGTAGCATTCAAAGAAAGCCTCTCGCTGCATTTGCTGCTTTTCAAGTGTCCATGGTTTAAAATAATCAATATACCAAAGCAGCAAATTCTGCTACCTTTCAATGCAAAATGTTCTGCATTTTGATTGGGATGGTGGTTACATGTCACATACATTTCTCAAAACGTGGCAAACTGTACACTTCAGATTTGGTACTTTTTTGTCAAACTGTACACATAACATATATGCATTCCATTGTATACAAAATATATTCCTCCAAAACTGTATGTTCTTTATGGTACATTGTTTTCTTACTCTAGGAAGCCTTATTGATCCAAAATAATTGTTCTCTCACTGTTTTATTACTGCAGTTACACCAATTTTACGGTTGGTATTTACTTAAGTTCTCAAGTTTTTTCAATATTTATAGATCGTTCTACCAAAACGGATTTCTCAACAGCATAGAATATGTGTTTAATCTACTTTTTTCCCCAACAGTGCCTAGGTAAATATAAACTCATAGAGAAAGATGATATGTGAGGGAGGGGAAGAAATATTTCACATTTTTGGCTTGCATATTTCTATATACTCTGTTTATTCTTAAGTGGAGAATAAAGCATTAATAGGAAATATTCTTATGTTTTTATAGAAACAAAGATGAAAATAATTTGCAATAATTTATGAAGGATATTTCAATTTATTTTCTTCCTTACTCTGATTTTAACTGAAAATGCAAAGTTCCCCCAAGACGCACACATACATGTATGCACAAACACCCCAGCATGCACACACACACACAAGTGGACACACAACAGCAGGGGTTGCCTCAATTGGAGAATAATAATTCCTCACATTGTCTTCCACTTACTTATAAAACAATAATGTGGGAAAGTCTTTCTTTTGAATTTGGCCCTGCTTTAAATGTACACAAGTGGTCATTTTAAAGCCTTGGATTTATCTTTGTTTAGCCAGAGGATGGCCATCAAAAACCAGATGGTCCTGCTGCTGGAAGACAAAGTGCGACATTAAGCTTTCTTTTTTATGCATCTGTAGATTTCCATGTATAGTTAGGAAATGGGAAAATAACAACAACAACAAAAACATGAGAAGATGTCTACAACACTCTCTTTAAAAATATATAAAATTTGGGCTTCCCTGGTGGCGCAGTGGTTGAGTGCCTGTCGATGCAGGGGACACGGGTTCGTGCCCCGGTCCGGGAAGATCCCACATGTCGCGGAGCGGCTGGGCCCGTGAGCCATGGCCGCTGAGCCTGCGCGTCCGGAGCCTGTTGCCCCGCAACGGGAGAGGCCACAACAATGAGAGGCCCGAGTACCGCAAAAAAAAAAAAAAAAAAAAAAAAAAAATATATATATATATATATATATATATATATATATATATATATATATATATAAAATTTTATCCTCCACATGGGCAAGGCCTATGAAGATTTTATTGTATTTAAAAAAAGGCTTCTGTTTAATCTAGATCTATATTTTACTGTCTCTAGGATTTACTGTTTGTTTTTGGGAGAACTGTGTTTCTTGTGTGTGTGTGTGTGTGTGTGTGTGTGTCCCAAGTGGCTAGAAAGAATAAAGAGGACTATACAAAGCGTGCATTGACTGGAATAAATGAGTGAGGTCAGGATTCAGAGTGCTAAATTTCATCCTAGGCAGTATTATAAAAATACCCTCACCCTCTCCCACATATTCTAGAATGAATAACTTGGACTTTGGATTATACATTACTGATGGATATTTTGCCCAGAGATTTTCAAGTGGAGGAAGAAGGATTAAAGCTAGAGTGAAAGCAGATGCTGTGTATTCCTTTAAAGCTTACAGGGGTGGGATGGATATTTACAACATAGAAGTTTTATGAGAGCACACTCTCTGTGGGTGGACCTTGTCAAGACTAGGATCTAGGATATGCGCCTTTGAAATGATCACTTCCAAATAGTTTAAACATTCTTTCTTGTCTTATGATAGCAGTCTCACTTGGTATGAAAATATCTCCACCTTTTATTTGGTCATTTCATTCAGCAACTCCGCATTCTGTAAAGTCTCATGTCACAGTATAGCCTGGTGTAGTAGCAGTATGCAGAATTAAAAGAAGAGACAGTGAAGGGAAGTGTGGGTTACCCCACTTCTACCCATCCACTGGGGAAATTTAGAGAAAGTTTCCATAGATTATTACCAGCAGAGTAGGTAGCTATAACCCATAGGAGACCTGGAAATGTCTGGAAGAACCTCACATAGAGCAAGAGTTGCCATGGGGCAAGTCGGAAGTGGGCATTCAAAAGTTCCTTCCTTCCCAAACACGCTAAAGAAAGATTACCTTTGAAGGAAATAGGAAAGGTTACATCTCTAAATAAATGAATACATTAAACATACAATATTTCATTCCTTTTAAATTTTGTCCTTTTTTAAAAAATCTCAAATTTTGTACTGTACTTTCATCTCTAAATGATAGAATCAAAGATATGACTCCTCAAAGAAATGGTCTGCAATAGGTTAGTCTCCCTAGGATTGCCCTAGATAAACCACAGTGGTCAACTGTGAAGAAGTAGTTGTACAAGTGGAATGTTGAAACAGAAATTGAACTCATGCAATTGTGTTTATTCAAAATATAAAGTGTCAGCATTGCCACGATTTTATTTTTATGACATGTTATCTGACAAGAAAATCACGTCCTTTCAACTCAGTGATGAATGAGCATTTGAGCCACGCAAATGTATTTTCCATTTGAACTTTGTATTTCTTTATTGTTTCAAATGACTTTGATTTTGCTGCCCTTCATATAGGCCCCATAGATTTCATTCAGGGGGAAGAAAAACTTCATATATTCTTCTTCAATTTGTATGGCAAAGGAACTTAACCTCTAAAAGCCTATTCTCTTCATAAAGAAGTCAAGAACCTGTTGTGTGCAAAGCATTAAACATCTTTGCTCTGAACTCGCTGATAATCTAGTCAGGGAGGCAAGGAAAAATAAGATAACAGTGCAAGGCAGCATATGCTAAATACATTCATTAAACTTTTTAAAATAGGTTCAAATAAATTTATTTCTCTTCTGCAATACACAAGGAAGCAGGCTAGGCATCGTAGGAGACAAAAAACATTGTTTTAAAAAAGGCAAGGTCCTTCCCTTTTAAGGAATTTCCAGTCTAATGAGGGAAAGACATGGAGAATTTGAATGCAAACAGTGATTTAGGAAAGAATAAATATGAGGATTAGCTAGTCACTCTCAGGTTTAAAAAGTTGAAAACTGGTTTTACTGTGTTTCCTTGAAAATCCTTGTCAAATATCACTGTTGGGAAATCCTTCATATGTGTCTTGACGTGGAGAATAAGCCAAATGAGTAATACCAATGACAGCTTCTGTTTACTGAACATCCCCTTTATATGAGGCACTCTATTAGCATTTTCACTGCCTCTTTGGCCTTGAAGTGCTACATGCTTCCTGCAGTTGCAATGTGGCCTCTCCAAGGAGTCTCTTATTTGTTTTGGGGCCACATAACTCTACAAGAATAGCGTGTCCCTTTCTCAAAGAAGCTAAAAAGTGCCCCAGAGGATAGGAATAGTAAATGAAAAACTAAATTAAAAGTATTTGTTCTAAATTTCTTAAAAATACTGCCCAGATAATCCTTTTAGAGGGATTTGGACTTGGGTGACCACAGAATGCTTGAGTGAGGTGACATCATGAGTTGGGCTTTGAATGGTGGTGAGACTGAAGGATGGAGTCCTGGGATTCATTTCAATAATGGCATTTGCAAAGCCTTGAGAATTGGGAAGAGAAGAGTCAGGAATCCTTGGCAGTTTTTATAAAATTTTTTTTTTTTTTTTTTTTTTTTTTTTGCGGTACGTGGGCCTCTCACTGATGCGGCCTCTCCCGTTGCGGAGCACAGGCTCCAGACGCGCAGGCTCAGCGGCCATGGCTCACGGATCCAGCCGCTCCGCGGCATGTGGGATCTTCCCGGACCAGGGCACGAACCCGTGTCCCCTGCATCGGCAGGCAGACTCTCAACCACTGCGCCACCAGGGAAGCCCCAGTTTTTATAAAAATTTTGAAGTCAGTCTCCACTTCTTACCTCCAATTTGCCTTCTTATACATATAGTCCCTCAATTTCTTCATCTATAAAATGAAAAAAATATTGATGTCATAATCTTTTATAAAATTAAATATTCAGTCAAAGAGCCTGCCTCATTCAAGGACTTTAAAAAAGTAAAAATAATACATTGGTAAATGAGTTTATTTCTAACAGTCACATAGTGCTGGGGGAATGTCATTGGGCATGACTTATGGCGATAATACTCCCTCAAGAGTATGCTGAGTTTTGAAGAGATATCACACTCTATAATTATGTGAGCTTTGTTTATATTGATAGGTGTTTGTACTGCTTTGCAAAAATGCTACCACATGGAGCATACAGCAACTTGACCAGTCAGTTGACAGTGTTCAGTTTGGGGCAGGTAAAAATATGGCTATCATTCTTAGATGCTCAATAAGAGTTGTTTCACTACTTTGGCAGGAGGGAAATAGTTTATGTTGGTTAGATAATGGGGCCCAGGTGTGGGAGGGAACTGTGGAAGACAGGGCTGAAGAGGCATTTTAGAGGAGATTTAAGGAATTTCTCTGCCAGAGTGACAGATTTTCCCTAACACAGCCATCAATTTGCTTCCCTATCTGGGTCAATAAATATTTTCATCTTAGTTGTCACCTCCTCTATGAAGTCCTGATTCTTTTAAGTAAAACTGATCAGCTCCATTTCATAACATGGCTGAACTCTACAAACTTTTGTCATAGAATTTGTACTGTTGCATTTCACTTTGTTTATTACATTTTCTTCTTCCTACCCTGAATGGTGAATTCTCCTGTACATAGACTATATCTTATTCATATTTTTATCTCTTACATTTATATGAAATGTCATATAATAAGTTCTCAATAAATGCTCCTAAATTTCAGCTGTACTATTCAATTTATTTTGCTGTTGGAACTCCTAATCACCTCTTCCTGGACCCAAAGATATCTTTTCCACAAATCTCAAAATCACAGTCTGGTCTGCTTCAATATAGAGAATTAAGTGCACACACACACACACACACACACACACACACACACACACACACACGTTTTCCCACATAGCACTTCTGTAAAAATACACTAAAAAACTTATAAATGTTATTAAACCCAAACAAAGATTGGTCAAGGCATTAATGGATGAGAAATTTCAACACATTTCTTAAAGACTAAGACAAGTGGTAATGATGAAAAAAAGAGGAAATATTTTCTTTGCATATAGGTAGAGAGAGCTATAACAGAGGAGGGAGACCCTGTGCCCAGATAATATACCTAGAACAAGAGGATTCTGAAACAATGATATCCGATTATGCAGAAACCAGAAGGGGGACAGCAAACATGGGAATTGCTGAAGATCTTTATGGGGATTAATTTCCTCTAATCATCATCCCCTACTGTCTCCCATATAATAGATAGGTATTCATCTACGATCCAAAAACTGCAGTGTTCTTCCCTAAATAAATTGAACAAACTTTCTCGGTAGAAATAGGCCAGCTTGAAGCAAAGTCTTCTTTACCCTGGCATTTAGGTATCACACAGAATAACATCTGGCACTTTACCAATTCACCTTAAAGTAACTTGACAAAGTCTTGCCTTTGTATATAGAACCCCAATAAACTTTTCTACTGACCTCATTCTTAAATATAAATAAACAACAAAGGATAAATAGACTTTAAACCATGGACATGATTTTGGAATAAACGGCTAGACTTCACTCACAGAGAAACAAACGTCAGACTGGCATCAGACTTCAGACTTCCAGGATGTAATACCTTCAAAGACCATGAAGCAATATCTTCAAACTTATAAGAAAATGTTTTTTTGATCTAAAATACTGTATACAACCAAGCCAGCAGTAAAGAGTAAGGCAGAATAAAGACATTTTCAGACTCTTAGGTCAGAGAAAATTTACCAGTTTGCTTACAAAGTTAAATAAAGGTACTTAAGCAAATTAGTCAAAAGATATAGAGGAAAATTTATTTTAAAAACCCAGGGAAGTCGTGAAGGAAACCCCTTACACTCAGTCCTTGCTCTCCCCTGTTTCAATCCCTCTGTCCTTTCAGATTGTAAGTCCTGCATCTACGGTCACCCTAGTCCCACCACAAGATGCAGAAGCAATGCCTCCCTTAGATTTCTCCACTAGTCACTTTTATGATCCTGCCTTGGAAGCAGCACATGCTTGGCTTCCTAAATTCCTCTGCAAGGTCCAACCTGTCCACCTTTGCCAGTTGGTGGTTAGAAACTTTTCTATAATCTTCCTACTTTGCTTTCCAGAACTTACTTCCCTAGTTCCTGCCACAATTTCATACATCCTAATTTCTGTAGTGAATCCCTTGTTCAATAATACTTATAATGGATTTGCTTCTCTAATTCAAATTGGATTGATACAGACTCCTTGGGAAGGAAGTGTAAGTCTAGCATACTACATAGCTCTACAGTGAACATAATTTACAGTCTTGTAATAAACTAACCATTGAATATTCGTTTTCAAAATTTAGAATAAACATGGAAAAATCATAGGAGATGGAACTATGATACTGCAACAGGCATGGCACTCAGAGTTTGGAGGCAAAATAGGGTAAGAAAAGTATGGTGAAGATCGGAATTCCTGATGCTTTCAATTCTATGATGAATAATAAAGAATTGAAGCATGCTGTATCAAGTTGTGGAGTGGACTGGTAAAAGAACTGGGAATAGTGATATAATTATTTGGTAAGAGAGAAAGGAGGAGAGAGGAGGGCAGTAGAAATAAACTAAGCCTCATTAATTAATCATAGGAGAAAAACAATATAAAAAGTCTAAAAATGATAAATCAAGAAACTGCAGAGCAAACATACTATTTGGAGACATGGATTTGATGACTGAAGGACCAAATACAGACACATATAGAGATAGTTACCTCTACAGAATCGTAATTATCTAATAAGATTGGTTCCTTTGGAAGAAAACTAGGAGATGGGAGTTGGAAAGACTTTCACTTTTCTCCATACCTACGTTTATAGTGATTAAATAGTTTCTCATACGTGTGTTAGTTTTTGAGGGCTACCATAACAAAATACCACATGTTGGGTGGCTCAAATAATAAATATCTATTGTCTCACAGCTCTGGAGACCAGAGGTAAAGATCAAGGTGCCAGCTGGGCTGGTTTCTTCTGTGATCTTTCCTTGGCTTGCAGATGGCTGTCTTCTCACTGTGTCCTCACTTGGCTTTCCTCTGTGTAAACTCATCCCAGATGTCCCTTTCTCTTCTTTTATAAGGACACTAGTCATATTGGATCAGGGCTGCACTCTTATGACCTCATTTAACACTAATTAAGTAATAAGTAAATAAGTTTTAAAGGCCCTGTCTTCAGATACAGTCACATTAGGGATTCAACATATGAATTTTGCTGGGACAAAATTCAATCTACAATAATGTGTAAGGTGAATTAATTTATAATAAATAAATAATTTAATTTAAATCAATATTTAAAAGAAGCTGTATCTAGAGTGCAAAACTGGGTATGATGGGTGAGACAGGGAACTTGTTCATTTCATTTTAAGCCCATGCATATTATTTAATTCCCTTAATTTGGCATAAATGTTTTTATATGTTAAGTAATGAACCATAAGGTGAGAGAGTTCATCAGCATTGAGATCACCTCTGTATGGAACATCAAAGGTGGCTACATTCTCTTATTGCCTTCCAACTAGCAAAAGTTTTTCTCCTTTGTCCATCATCATGAGTTTGTTCTTTTTTGTTTATAAGTTTATTTATTTATTTCTTTATTTTTGGCTATGTTGGGTCTTTGCTGCTGCGCAGGGCTTTCTCTAGTTGAGCTGAGCGTGGGCTACTCTTCGTTGCGGTGCGCAGGCTTCTCATTGCAGCGGCTTCTCTTGTTGCAGAGCACAGGCTCTAGGCATGCGGGTTTCAGTAGTTGTGGCTCGCAGGCTCTAGAGCGTAGCCTCAGTAGTTGTGGCTCACAGACTTAGTTGCTCCAGGGCATGTGGAATCTTCCTGGACCAAGGCTGGAACCAGTGTCCCCTGCATTGGCAGGTGGATTCTTAACTACTGCGCCACCAGGGAAGCCCCCATGAGTTTGTTCTTATTTTTTTTTCTCCCTTTCTCTTTCCCTCAGTGTTTTTAAACTGTGAGTTTTATGGAGATATTCTAATCTTTCTCAAAGTAGCATAAACTCCTTAAGTACTAGGATGCTACCAATCTCCCTGGCATCCTTCAACGACTGGAGTAGTCTGTACTAGGAAGAACTTACAAATAAGTGAGAAAATAAGAAGAGATCAGGAGGAAAGGACAGACAATGCTAATGAAGGAATTTGCCAAGGATATAATCCCATCTTCCAATTTCCTTGTTCTAAAGAAAGCACATACACAAAACACAATATACTTCATGGTTAGGCAACTGGATCTGTGGAGTGAGCACAGGAGAATATGTTGTTATATAAATAATAACAACGCTAAAGTGCAGAATCCAAAATCAATCATTCAACATTCAGCTGATACAGATAAATAATCAAGGGAGAGTTACAACAGTGAAGCCAGATCAATGCTGTTGAAATACAGAATGAAATCGGCAATAAACCCTAGGGTCTAGTTAGACTTTTATACAAATCTGATGTTCATTTGGCTCCCAGTCAGATGATTCTGGGAGAAGAAGGCAGATCCCAGGAGTCCTCAAGAGGGGCCTAGACAGATCAAAGGTCTGAACATTTCAAGCCTAGAGGAATTGCTCTGTTCCATCGGATGCCCCATTTATAATGTAGAAATGTCAACACTCTGTTCTTAGGTAAAAGATGAATGTGTTTATTGTATTTGCATTCAAGGAATACTGACACTATGGTCTTGGTTGATGTTGGTATCAATTTCATTTTAATTCTAAATTCAGAGGAGTCAAAGATGAATGCATACTTTATGAAGGGGAGGCTTTATTTCAAATTTAAATATTTACAGTATTTGTCAGTTCAGTGTGCACTGAAGACATTGATCTAACTTCAAAAGTTTAGCACAGAAACTGACCTGACTGCTCAGAACATACTTAACCATAAAACAACACAAAGAATAATATTATGCTGTCATTGTTTCGTGGTTCTGTGGGTACAAACTGCATTAATTTTATTTGAGTCCATGTCAAAACAATTATTGTAGCTTCAACCTACCAATTGAAATATTCAAGGTCATTTTTTTAGTTTGCCATTTAATAGATATTTATTGAGATCTGTGCTAGGAGCTGTAGTGAAAGAAGCCACTACCCTCAAAGTCTGTGATCTACAGAGGCAAGACTCACTTATGTTTCAAAATTAGTAACAACACCAGAAACACTGCAAGTTAATTTAGAATAAAGTACCAGCCAACTGGCTCTCATGCTTCCCTCATCATACTCATATTTATTATAATTTAAGAAGAACTCAGGGGTTATATATCAGAAATAGAAAGGAAAATTAAGCACTTTTAACTTTTTCCTTCAAACATACAGTTCAAGTTATACTCCTCGAGATGAATATTAAAGATGGTGCAAAATGTTTTTCTTCACAATTTTGAAAGAAAATTATTTGTAGTTTCCTTCTCTCTTTTTTGTCTCTGCCTCTGTCTGCCTCTGCCTCTCTCTCTCTCTCTCTCTCTCCCTCCCTCCCTCCTTTGTGTGTTGGTAATGGGCTATCCACAAACTGTGCAAATGAGATAATGTGACTAAATTAAACTAAACTTAAAAATAACAACAGCAACAAAACCTGAGCATCCTGAGTCTCACATACTCAATTATTTCTAAGCTAAAAAAGTATTTGTATTCTAAGTCTCCCATATCCCCCAATTTTTTAAAGTCCTAGGGCTTAAATAATCCAAAAGATGCAGGATCTTCTGACTTTTACCCCCAAGCAGGCAGGTCTCTGGGCTTCCTAGGAGTCTGAGTTGCTACTCCACTGTCCTGCAGATGGTAATACTCACCTGGAAGTCCCAGTTTTTGTTGTTTGTTAGTTTGTTTGTTTTGCTTTTGGCCACACACTGTGCAGCATGTGGGATCATAGTTCTCCAGCCAGGGATCAAACCCACACCCCCTGCACTGGAAGTGTGGAGTCAACCACTGGACTGCCAGGGAAGTCCTGGAAGTTCCAGTTCTTTCTGCAGTGGAGTCTCACTTGTTCAGGTTTCTGCACAGCCTAGGGTCTTTGGAAGGAAGACCCTCCTGCTCTCTTGGGGTCAAGGTTGTTGGATTTTCAGGTTTGTTTGTCAATTTATATGTCTATGGTCAACTAAGGTTCTCCACAGATAAAGATAAGCACTGCACTGGAGGACTTTCCAGAATCAGTCACACCTTAGGCCAAAGACATTTTACCCATAACATAAAAATGCAAGGTGAAGTAGCAAATCAGATGTAGAAGCTGCAGCAAGTTATCCAGAAGATCTAGCCAAGATAATTAATAAAGGTCGCTACACTAAACAACAGATTTTCAACATATATGAAACAGGCTTCTATTGGAAGAAGATGCCATCTAAGACTTTCATAGCTAGAGAGGAGAAGTCAATGCCTGGTTTCCAAGCTTCCAAGGACAGGCTAATGCTCTTGGTAGGAACTAATGCAGCTGGTGACTTTAAGTTGAAGTCAATGCTCATTTATCTTTCTGAAAGACCTAGGGCCCTTAAGAATTATGCTAAATCTACTCTGTCTGTGCTCTATAGATGTAACAACAAAGCATGGATGATAGTATACCTCTTTACAACATGGTTTACTGAAACTTTTAAGCCCGCTGTTGACACCTACTACTCAGGAAAATATGACTGCTCATTGACAATGCACCTGGTCACCCAAGAGTTCTGATGGAGATGTACAAGAAAATTAATGTCGTTTTATGCCTGCTAACACAACATCCATTCTTTAGCTTATGGATCAAGAGGTAATTTCGACTTTCAAGTATTATTATTTAAGAAATAACACTTCATAAGGCTATAGCTACCATACATAGTAATTCCTCTGAAGGATCTGGGCAAAGTAAATTGAAAACCTTCTGGAAAGGATTCACCATCTAGATGCTAGTAACAACATTGGTGGGTGAATAACAGACCTAAATGTAAAATACAAAATGATGAAACTCCTGGAAGATAACATAGGAGAAAACTAGATGACCTTCATTACAACAATGAGTTTTTAGATAATATGACCAAAGGCATGGTTCATGAAAGAAATAATTGATAAGCTGGACTTCATTAAAATTTAAAATTTGTGGTCTGTGAAAGACAATGTCAAGAGAATGGGCATACAAGCCACAAACTAGGAGAAAATATTTGCAAAAGACATATCTGATAATGGACTGTTTCCCGAACTACACAAAGAACTCTTAAGACTCAACAAAAGGAAAATGAACAACCCAATTAAAATATGGGCCAAAGATCTTAAGAGACAACTCACTAAAGAAGATAACAGGTGGCAAACAAACATTTGAAAAGATGTTCAGCATCATATGTCATTAGGAAATTGCAATGAGATACCACTACACACTTTATAGGATAGCCAGAATCCAGAACACTGACAACACTAAATGCTATCAGGATGTGGAGCAACAGGAAATCTCATTTATTGTTGGTGGGAATGCAAAACGCACAGCCACTTTAGAAGACAGTCTGGCAGTTTCTTAGAAAAATAAGCATACTCTTACCATATAATCCGGCCACTACACTCCTTAGTATTTACCCAAAGGAGATGAAAACTTATGCCCATACAAAAACCCACTAACCAGTGTCTATAGCAACTTTATTCATAATTGCCAAAACTAGGAAGCAACCAAGATGTACTTCAGTAGGTGAATGGATAAATAAACTGTGGTACCAGACAGTGGGATAGTATTCAGTGTTAAATTCAGGGATAAAAAGAAATGAGCTATCAAGCCCTGAAGAGACCAGAGGAATCTTAAATGCATATTAATAAATGAAAGAAACCAATCTGAAAAGGCTATATACTATATGATTTCAACTACACGTCAGTCTGGAAAAGGCAAAACTATGGAGACAATAAAAAGATCATTGATTGCCAGTGGCTGGGGGTGAGAGGAAGGGATGGATAGGTGGTGCACAGAGGATTTCAAGGGCAGTGAAAATACTCTGTAATGGTGGATATGTGTCATTATCCATTTATCCAAACTCATAGAATGTATAACACCAAGAGTGAACTATAATGTAACATAAACTCTGGTCTTCCAGTGATTATGATTATTAATGTAGGTTCATCAATTGTAACAAATGTATCACTCTGGTAGGGGATGTTGATAATGGAGGACAGTATGTTTGGGGAAGGGGTTATATGAGAAATCTCTGGACCTTCCCCTTAATTTTGCTGTGAACCTTAAAACTTCTCTAAAAAGATAAAATAAATGTTAAAAAATTAAAGATTATTTTAAAATATCTAATAAAAAATCATATGGTTATTACCGTAAAAAAAAAAGAACATTGGTGGTTCATGGGGAGATGTCAAAATATCAACATTAAGAGGATTTGATAGGAGTTTATTATAACTCTCAGATAACTTTGAGGAGTTCAAGACCTCAGTGGAGAAAGTAACTACGGATGTGGTGGAAATAGCAAGAAAACTAGAATTCGAAATGGAGCCTAATAATGTGGCTAAATTGCTCCAATCTCATGGTAAAACTTTAACGGATAAGAAGTTGAAAAACTTCCTTTTACATTAGCAAAGAAAGTGGTTTCTTGAGACGGAATCTACTCTTGGTGAAGATGCTGTGAAGATAGTTGAAATGACAACAAAGGATCTGTAATATACATAAGCCTAGTTAATAAAGCAGTGGCAGGGTTTGAGTGGATTGCCTCCAGTTTTGAAAGAAGGTCTACTGCGGGTAAAATGCAATCAACCAGCTTTGCATACTATGGAAAAATTATTTGTGAAAGGTAAAATCAATTGATTCCACAAACTTCACCGTTGTCTTATTTTAAAAAATCACCACAGTCACCCCAGTCTTCAGCAACCACCACCCTGATCAGTCAGCAGCATCAACATCAAGACAAGATCCTCCACCATCAAAAAGATTACAACTTACTGAAGACTCAGAAAATGGTTAGCAATTTTAAAATAATAAAGTATTTTTTAATTAAGGTATGTATTTTTTTAGACGTAATGCTATCTCACACTTAACAGACTTAGAGTGTTGTGTAAACACAACTTATATATGCACCAGGAAACCAAAAATATTGTGACTCTATTGCAGTATTTGCTTTATTGTGGTAGTGTAGAACCGAACCCACAGTATCTCTGAGGTAAACTTGTAATTTTATCCTCAAAGCAGCCTGATTTTGATGTTAATTGTATAGTCATCCTACTTGATAGCAGCATTAGACAGAGTTGATTGATTTTTTTCGCTCACCAGACACTTTCTTCACTTGACTTACATTCTTCTGGCTTTCCTACTTTCTTAATAGACACTCCTCAGTCTCATTTATTCATCTCTCCTCTTCTCCACAACCTCCTAATGGAGGAATCTTGGGCTCTCTAATTGGATTTCTTCTCTTCCAGTAGGTAGCCACTGTTGAAATAGTTAATGTAATTACACTGAAAATGAAATGATAAAGTACTTACTTAGACAATGATTTATCACATAAGGGAGTCATTTCTCTTTGATGATTTTCCCTTTGTAAATGAGACTAAAGCAAATGGATTTAAAATATATATATTTCAAAGGGTTTGCAAAAGTGTCAAAAATTATTTCTGCTTTACTTATTTTCTGTCTTCCATCTTGGCTCACCTTCCCACTTCCATTCATAAAAATAAAATATTTCTAACATTATAGTGGTCAAAAATAAAAAATGCTCTGTTCAAACAAATGGAAGTATAAGATCAAGCTCTAACTTGACCAGTCCTCCAAGAGTGTAATTACTGATACTAAATTTCACTGTAAGTTTCTTCTAATAGTGGCTAAGCAAAAGGCTTAAAAGAAAAAAAAAAGAGCTATATATGTATCTGTAAAATGCAGATTGGTGCTTTGAATATTATGTATAATCTGCAACCTCATTCTCTCTAAGCAGAGATTTTCACATAATGAAAAGAAAATTGGTAGAGCATTGATTGCTCCAATTTTAAAGCAAGTACTTTTTTTCTTTTGTTTATTTTGTTGGTGAAAGGATAAGGGAGGCTTTAAGAGAGAGGCATGTTGGAAAGCAACCCTTGAATATAAATGTAAATTACAACATTCCCACAAATTGTAACATATCATTATCTCGCCCATTCTTTAAAGAAAGAAAAACAAGGCTAATAATCATCCAGTTACATATTGCAATAGAAGAGTTTTGGGTTTTTTATTAGACTATTATATTCACTCATTTATGAATCAAGATGTTTGGAGCTGGAGTGGCCCCTTCTGACCCTTTGGATGTCCTAATGAGAAGGTTGCTACTCATTACTGGACAAATCTATTGTCAGTAGGCTACTCCTTGTCTACATCTTTTGTATTGCTGTTTCTCTGTATTTGCATAGTAAAAGTCTTGCTTCATTTCTTTACTGACTTGAGTCTATTCAGATACCAAATAATTTCATCTGAAATTGAAAGACAGAAGTCCAATATTCATTCCTTCATAAATGTCACCAACACAGATCAGAATATCATATGGATTAGATGCTTCTTTAATTCATAACTGTGGTCCGTTAGCACAAGGACTGAAATCTCTTTATATACATTAAATCTTGCTCCTTCAGTAGTATGTGATGTTTAGCTGATCTGTCAAAGTGTTTCTTTTATCACATTCCCACTGTCTATTTTTCGTACAAAACTGCATTGTTGAGCTTCTTTTTATTGATGCAAAGAAATCTTACATGCAATTTCCATCCCATTAACTGTTTGAAGGAGATAATCCACATTCTAATGGTGCTGAACAGTGAACCACAGCCAATTCTGAGTTGCTGTCTGATCTTTTGTTGAACTGCCTTTTTTTTTTTTTTAATTTTTTTTGCTGTAAGCGTGCCTCTCACTGCTGTGGCCTCTCCCGTTGCGGAGCACAGGCTCCGGACGCGCAGGCCCAGCGGCCATGGCTCCCGGGCCCAGCCGCACCGCGGCACGTGGCATCCTCCTGGACCGGGGCTCGAACCCATGAACCCTGCATCGGCAGGAGGATTCTCAACCACTGTGCCACCAGGGAAGCCCTGTTGAACTGTCTTTTGATCCTCTTTGACATATCAGCCATCTTTCTCTTGAGAGCCTCCACTATTTGCCTAAAAAGATACCGGGCTAGTTGTAACCTGTTTGAATGGAGAAACAGCTGCTGTGTTCAAATTATTTGCTATAAAAAGAGGTACACTTTCAAATAGGATTTCAGTGGATAACTCAAGTATTATGAATGTGAAATACCTGTGCTTATTACCAAACTTGTTAATCGAGACTTTATAGATGTCATTAAAAATATGGAAACTTTAATATTTAATGTCTCAGTTTTGAAATCAGAGAATCCTACACTAGGTTTATAATTTAATACCTCTAAGTCATATGTGGATATATGTGGGCAGCTTCTTCATCTATCAACATATCATCATTCTATCATCATAGAATGGATATAAGAGGAAAATTAGTTAAGGTATGTGGAGCTGAAAGCCTGACACAGTAGGACTTCCACTGACATTGTATTTATTATCAGTAACTAAAATTCCAGGTCAGGGGACCCTAATACTGTCTTTCAGAAGTTCAGTGTGGACAGAATTTTAATTGCTGCAAGTATTATTCTTTGTCATTGTCCTTCCTATTTGATCAGTTTTTATGATGGTATTGATTTATCCTGGGATGAAAAGTATTGCTAACATGAGGGTGTGGGCCACCCAGGCTATGACTTTGTAATTGTCTCTGTGCAAACAGGGACTTCTTGGTTTCTGCTACTATCCTCTCCATATGTATTTCTGCTCATATTTCTGATGTAAGAACACTTGCACACATCTGTAGCCAACATTTTATATTGTTCAAAGTAAATTTCCAATTATACCATCTTATACTGCCATAAATATATAATATGCTTGATCATCCAAGTATTTTTTTCCTCTTAAATATAGAGCTAAACCTCAAATTGCATAATATGGTAGATCTTAGTTCAAATATTCTGCTGACTTCGACTGCCACCATGAAATATCTGAATTCACATGCACATTGCCTTTTTTTAAAATAAATTTATTTGTTTTATTTTTGGCTGCATTGGGTCTTCGTTGCTGTGCGTGGGCTTTCTCTAGTTGTGGCGAGCAGGGGCTACTCTTCGTTGCAGTGCACGGGCTTCTCATTGCGGTGGCTTCTCTTGTGGCAGAGCATGGGCTCTAGGTACGTGGGCTTCAGTAGTTGTGGCGCACAGGCTTCAGTAGTTATGGCTTGCAATCTCTAGAGTGCAAGCTGAGTAGTTGTGGCTCGTAAGCTCTAGAGCACAGGCTCAGTAGTTGTGGCGCACGGGCTTAGTTGCTCCACAGCATGTGGGATCTTTCTGGACCAGGGCTTGAACCCATGTCCCTGTGTTGGCAGGTGGATTCTTAACCACTGTGCCACCAGGGAAGTCCAGTCTTTTTTTTTTGTTTTTTAACAAAAGGTAAATTACAGGTTAAATGAGTCCATTCCTAAGTAAATATATTTTATAGTTTTAGATTTCAAATCACCTACCAAATATTAATTTAGCAATTAAAAATACATTCAAGGTATACTAGAGAATTAGTTCTTTCTTTGCATTGCTGCCAAAGTTTCAGTTAGTAGTTCATGACATCACTAACACCTAAAACTGTGTGGAACATATGGAGTCAGGTTGTGGTGAGAAAGAACAGAAGCAAAATAAACCAATTACAAAGCTAGTCTTGAGCTCCATTTACATTTGAAAAATTAAGTACTTTACTAGCAGACTTCTGAAATCACTGAGTAACCTTGCAGAGCTGAAGCTTTCAAAGGAGCAAATAAATAAGAAGATGGGCAAAGAGGAAACATAAAAGAAAAAAAATGTGAGAATTTCCAGGGAAGCAATAGATACAGTAAAAGCCGAGGATAAAATGTGCCTTTAAAAGGCATCTTGAGGTTAAGATTAAGAAGTTGTCTATAAATAGAAATGTTTTCAAAAGGTGGAAGAATATTAAACATCTGACTTATTTCTTCACATTTCAAATGTATCTGCTGCTGTGAAGACAAAGTTTATAATCAAAAACTGGAAATTTCAGATCTAAAAAGGAACTTAACAACTAAATAGTTTAGATCCTTTTGACAAATGAGAACTTTATTAAAAATGGAAGTTACTTACTTAGGCCATGGAAGCTATTGTCAGTTCTCCAAGATTCTCTATGACTTCCTTCCTTCTAACTTCTAATACTACCCCCCATGATGAGGCCAAACAAACTGAAATGTCAGAGTTTGGAGCAGAAAAAGGTTTATTGCAGGGTCATGCAAGGAGATAGGTGGCTCATGCCCTAAAAACTGCGAACTCCCCGAGGGTTTCAGCAAAGCGTTTTTAAAAGCCAGGTGAGGGAGGGGAGTTGCAGGGTACGTGATCAGCTCATGCACAATTCTCTGACTGGCTGTTGCTGAAGTAACAGGGTGGTGTCAGAGAGTGGTGTCACATTATCAGTCCTTAGGCTCCAGGAAGCCTGGGGCTATGTGCTCATGGTCATCAAGTCCTTAACATCTTCCATTTGGTGGTGGTGAGGGGTTTTCCCATTTGTAAAACAACTCAGGAAATGTGCATCAGCTACTGTTACCTAGGTAACTCAGAGAGGAACTAAAGCAGAGGATATGGGGAAAGGACCTGTCCCAGGAAGGCCCCATAGGGTTCTGCTCAGTTACAATGCCACATTCCCCTGGTTATAACTATAGTCCAAATGTGACTCAGGAAGAATCAATCAGATATGTCCTGGGCTTTCACTTTGGACACTGAAAGAAAGGAAGTTCTTTCCTCCTGGGTTGCAGTCTTGGAGCTGTTAACACCCCTAAGTACTCAATCACAGGAGGTAACCCACAGCAGTAAATAGATAAGACTAACACATTGACTTTTTGTTTTGGGATTTTTTTTTTTTTTTTGCCTTTGTGTTCTGTTATGCTTGAAATCAGAGTCAACCCTGACTTGCAAATGTAAGAGCTGTTTATTTCCCTTTTGATTTGTGCAATTTTGGATTGAGTTTCTGTCACTCAACAAAGCATCTTATCTAAATGTGTGTCTATTTGCAAGTACATTCTGGACAGCATTTTTATAGCTACAAATATGTTGTCTTTGGCATATAAAGTGAGTCTTCTGACTCACTTTATAATAGTATTGATCTACTCTGAGATGACTCTGTGCCCATATAAGTGTTTCCAGCTAGTCTGAGAACCTAGGTTTCCTAAGGTCATTATCCTTTCATTGCAGAGCACATAGTCTCTTCCTTCACATTGTAGGGTGTTTCAGGAAAGAGTGGGGTGCAAGAGTATGGTCACATCCCAGGTTTCGGGCAAGTCCCTGGGACGGCTTCTTGGCTTTGTGCAGGAAAGAATTCAAGAGCAAGCCATAGTAAAGTAAAAGAATGTTTATTCAGGGACATACAGACTCCATAGACAGAGGGTGGGCCATCTCAGAAGTAAAGAGAGGCCCCACGGTCCTGGGTTGTCTGTTTTTAGAGGGGTGGGTAATTTCATAGGCTAATGAGTGGGAGGATTATTCCAACTATTTGGGGAAGGGCAGAGATTTCGAGGAATTGAAATGGTTGGCCTCAGAACTGTCATGGCACTGGTGGGTGTATCACTTAGCTTGCTGATGTATTACAATGAGTGTATACTGAGGCTCAAGGTCTAGTGGAAGTCAATCATCTGCCATCTTGGACCTAGTTTGTTCTAACCAGTTTATGTCGTGTCCTCAATGGCTATCATTCTTTTAAAGGTTGTGCCCTGTCCCCTTCCTATCTCAAAGGGAGGAAATCTTTTTCTTCTATATTTCTAGTTACCTGGCTGGCCTATGAATCAAATGGATCACAATGAAAAATCAATCAGTCAATCTAAGAAAGAAATGGAAAACTTTATTCAAGCGAAAATGAGGATTATAACCCAGGAACAGCTTCTCAGAAAGCTCCAAGAACTGTTCCACCTGTTAGAGGTCAAAGCACAATTATATAAGCTTTTGAGACAGAGGGCTATACATCAAATGATGTATCATTGGCAGTTTACATAATCCAGATCTACACATACAAAAGAGTAGTGGTCATGGGTCACTATGGCCCCTTACAAGATTAAGAATGATGGTTATCTCCTAAGGAGTTGTGATCCTTCATGATTAAGAAGGAATGTTATCTCCTAAGGAGGTCTAGTTAATGCAGATGCACAGTACACACTAAAAGGGGGTGGGGGGGTAGGGGTGGAAGATGCCCAAACTGGCAAAGAAAATTTTTATGTTTAACTTTTTCTTGTCTTGCTATAAAATATGAAGTTTATTTCATTGTTGACAAAAGGCACATGAACAGGAGAGGGGAAAAAAGTTTTAATTATATGCATATACAGGAGACTTTCACAAAGAAATGAGACTCAAGGAGATGATCAGGTGGTTGAGTTTTATATACCATCGTAGGCTAAACAAAGAAAAAGGAGGTTCTGGCTTCTGGATGAGGGAGGCAAGTTACTGAAACCAAGCAGTGCCCTGTGGGGTACAAATCCTTCCCATGTCCGCTGTTTCTTATTAGTAGGAAAGAGGCTTTATTCAGCCTCCTTGACCTTCCCTGAGTTCCAAAGGGCAGATTCAAACAATTGCTAATCAGAAAAGTGAGGGAATGCAGAAAAAATGGAAGAGCAATCAAGAAACAATAGTGCCCTGATAAAGCAGGATCCTGGTTCCTCCTCAAGGAATATACATAACAATATCTTTGAGTTCTTCTGCAGGAACTAAGGCCCCCCACCCAAGTGGAGGAAGGTAACTTCAGGCTGAGCACAAGAGTCCTGGAGTACCAACCTGTCATCTCACCACTAACCAATCAGAAGAAAGTCTGCACACAGTGGAAGATAACAAAGACCCTGACACCTTCCCCAAATGATTAACTGCAATTCACTCCCCCTTTTTCCCTTTAAAAATTTTCAAGGTTGAGCAGAATCTTTGGAATTGGTTCTTAAACACGAGCCCACCTTTTTCCCAGGTGCTGGCCTCCTGAGTAAAGCAACCTTTCCTTTCTAACCAACACTTGTCTCTTGAGTATTGACTGTTGAGCAGCAATTAGCTGAACTTGGGTCTGGTAACATTATGGGAAGGTGAAGGAAGAAATGTATGGTAGGTGAGGGATGTCTTGTAATGCAGACAGGAGTTTCTCAAGTGTTAAGAATTGTTTCAGGAGTAGGTCTCTTCCTGACAAAGAGACAGTTTTACAAATGTAAATTTCCTTTACAAAAGGAAAATTTTATATTTTTAAGTCAGTTAGGGAGAGATAAAAAAACTTTTTCTACATCTGCTCATTCTCCATTGCCTTTAGCTCAAAATAATCCTTATGCCAAAATGACTTATTTTGGTGTGGCATAGTCTGGTGCCCTTCAATATCTGAAATTCATAAAACTCTTGAGGACCCTTCCTTGTCAATCTCAAAAGTTGAAATTGGTCAAAGACCCAAAATTATAGCTTGGTACTAGGTTTTTTCAAGCAGACAATTTATTACGCAGGTTTTCTTGGTTAATCTTCTCAACAGCCTTAATATATATTATAGATTGATCATCTACATTTTAAATGTAGAATACCAAGATTAAATAAGTGAAAAAGTTAAAATTGACATTAAAAAAACTTTCCCTTCCACTATAGCATGTATAGGTCTATAATTTCTACTTTTCTATGACATTGTAGGAAAGGAAAAAGAAATCTTTTTACTTTACCCTTCTTAGGTTCTCTGGCTGGGTTTTTATAAATTAGAGTGGCAATGACAGATTGAGAAGAGAAAAACAGAAATGCATTAACATGTGCAACATGCTGTACATATGGGAGCACTCAGTGATGAGTAGACCTTGCACTTTTATACCATTTTAGGCTAAACCAAGGAAAAAGTTTGGGCTTCAGGGGAGGGACTTGGAGGGGGGTGTGTGTGTAAATCATGAGAAGATGACCAGAAAAGTATAAACAAGGGTCATTTAGTATGATTTGTTATGCAGATTTAAGTCATTGCCTTCGTCATGGATGAATTGTTAAGGGTTCTCCTCTTTCTGTTATGGGGGAAGACATATTTACAAATGGAAAATCCCTTTACAAAAAGAAAACTTGTGTCCTGTTTTTAGAGCTTTTCCTGCATCTGCTGATTCTCAATGGCCTTTATCTCAAAATAAATGCCAAAGAGGTGTATTTGGAATGAATAGCATATTCCAGTACCCCTCAGTATGATATATAAATATGAATATGATTTTATAATTGAATCTGGTTACGTATCTTCATCATCTAAAAGACTCATTATAATTGCATTTATACTTAATTCCCCCCCTTTCTATCAGTAAGTTGCTTAAAAGTTCTACCACATTAAGTCTTTTCATTAAGTTAGGTGAAACAGCACTGGACTCTCAAGTGCTGCATTGTTTAATTATATCTCCTAAAATTCTAAATTAAAACCTGTCTCCTTCTGAAATGTGATTCTATTTTCTCAATACCCTATATGTTATATTCCACTAACATAAGTTTAAATATATATCAGACTAGGGATAATTTTTAGATAACTGCCCTTAACTCAAATTTATCTCCCAGAGAGATATACTAATTTTTATATTCTATCAATTTGTATCCATTCCATTGTTTGTATATACAAGACCAATTTTATAATGTGTATATACATATATGTATATATATATAGTATATAAATATATATTATGAGACACTTTTTTAGTGTAGAGTTTTATCACATAACCAAGAATTTTCTATAAGCAGATATCACTTTTCAGTTGTTATTCATCTGAAAAATTATGAAATAAATGTTACTTATCCACAAAACATTACCATTTTTTAACAACCCATAGTTTGTAATAGTGAACAAGTATTTACTGAACAATCTCTAGGAATCATCATTTACTAGGAATTTGAGGTGACTTTCTCAAATCAATGTATGGTTTGTGCTGACTAATAACTCAGTTCTCAGCCCTGAAGTAAATGTTTCTGTTTTCAAAATAGAGAAAGTGAGTACATTGATCATCGGCATTTGAAATAACTTTGTTGTTATTAACTTTCTCCCTTAGATTAACATCCCTGTCATTATTTTTCTAAAACAGAACTAAACTAAGTCCTCTTTGAAAGGCCAAAATCTAATGTCTACATGATTAGACTTAAAGTCATATTCAGTTTAACTACTCTATTCTAATTCTAATGAAAGACCTCTTTGGATTTGTTTGTTTGTTTGTTTGTTTTTAACCCATGCAGTAACAGCAGGTGGTTAAGTACAAAATAGTTTTAGATCTTCTACCACCAATGTTATTTAATAAGAATTAAGAAAAATTAAGAGACAAATTCCAGAAATATTGTTAATAAGATGTATATAAACACCTAGAAATTTTAAGTCAAATGTTATAACTATCATTTCAAATTAACAGTGAAGCTTATAAGAAAATTAGGGAAATATCCTAGGATTATAAATAGAAAAAAATGTTGAAAATCACAGCACTAAATCTGGTGGGAAGACTGATGGTCTGTGTCAGTCTGGGTCATCTTTGGACTTCTGCAAGATGGAAGTTTGGAATCAAGATTCCCTACAAAAATTCCAGACTCCCCCTCAATTCTTCTAAGTGCTCACTCTCAGTAAAAACCATAATTAATAAAAAAGGAAAGAAGGAAGGAAGGAAGGAAGGAAGGAAGAAAGAAAGAAAAAGAAAGAAAGAAAGAAAGAAAGAAAGAAAAACAAAGGAAGATGACAAGGAAGTTGTCACTCTTGGCCTGGGTTCATAAAGGAAAAAAAAGTCTCAACTAGGATGCCATAATCAGAGATTCAGCTTAAGAATCAGACTAAGGATTCAGACTTAGAATTTATGTAATCTACATAGTCAAGAAATTCCCCCAAGACAGTAACACCCCCCGCCACTGCTGCCAAAAATAAAGTTCCAATCTGGTGATAGCTCAAAGGCACTTAGCAGAAACAAAGACAAAACTCTTTGAAGAAACAGGCCCTCAATGCAAACTTCAAGAATTCCAATAAATAAAGTTCCACTTAAGAAGAGTACACATTCTTTTAGTCCCAGACACTGTGCTTGATATTGGGGATGCACAGTAAACAAAGCAGACCACAAATCAGTCCTCATGGACTATACTGGCCTTTTATTTTAAAATAATTAATCTAGATTTTGTGTCCAAAATTGATTGGGGAGAATCAAAATAAGAGGATAAATTAATCAAGGTCTGTTGTAATAATCCAAAAAAGAGAAGACAGTGGCAGGACCAGATTAGAGATAGTGAAATTTTAGAAAATATTTTGAATATAGAGACAGTAGGATATCCCTCCTCTGTTGAGCATGGGACACCAGAAAAAGAGAGAAATTCTTTAAAGATGAAGTCAAGATTTTTGAGTTGAACAAAAAGTCACAAAGCATTAAGTCACAATTAACTTGAGATTGGAGGAAAGGGAGAAAAGTAGATTTAAGAGGAATAAAACTGAATTTCAGAAATACGTATTACATTTCAGATGGTGAGTGTTATGCAAGTAAATATGTTGAATGAGCATCTGGATATGCGAATTTAGAACTAGGTGAAGAGGTACAGGCTGGAGATGGAAATTTGGAGACATCAGTGTATGAATGATATTTAAAGTCTGAACACGACCATCTGGGAAGTAAATAAAGGTACATAAAAGACTCAGCCTGATAAGTAGTCAGGAAAGTGGGAAAAAGATCAGATTTTGGAGAATTGTAGGGAAGAGGAATTGATCAACTACAGCTAATCCTGCTGTAAGCCAAGTAAAAATGAGGACTGAGAACAAATCATTGGATTTAGCAATGTGAAAGTAATTGATGACCTTCATAAGAGCTGCTTCTTTAGACTTCTGGGGGAGAAAGCCTTATCATAATATAATCTAAAGAAAATTGAAGACAAAATAAGAAATTAAATGTAGACAAATTTTTAAAAACTTTTACCAAAAAGAGAGAAATGGGACAGTAGTTGAAGAGAATTATGGGTCAAAGAGACCCTTTCTTATAATGAGATAAATTATAGAATACTTCTATGTTGATAGAAATGATTTTATAGTTAAAGAAAAACTGATTAATCCATAGGAAATGGAGCAATTACTAGGGCCATATTCTTAAGTAGGCAGAGGAAATGGGCTCAATTGAACAAGTAGAAAGGTTGGTCTTAGCTAAGAGCATGTACAATTGAACCATATTGTAAGGAGAGAGGGCCAAAGCATGTGGACTCAAACATAGGTAACTTTCCATATATAATGGGGAAGCTTGTGAAAAATGTCTGATTAATTACATTTTTATAGTGAAATAGAATGCAAAGTCACTAGCTAAACTGAAAATAGATTGGTGGGGGGCAGGGGTTGTTGAAAGTTTGGAAAGAAAAGAGACTATATAAAATAGTTGTCTAGAATTATGAATGGATGTGGGGAAAATGTTGGAAATCTCTCTGGACCCACTTGAGATTAGTGGCCATGCTTTATAGTGAGACCATGTAACACGGTTGTGTGTTTGGGATTTTTTTGTTTGTTTGTTTGGTTTTGTTCTGTTTTGGGGTGTTTAGTTTTAGTTTTTTTTTTTTTTTTTTTTTTTTTGCCAGCCATATTTAGCTGTGTGGCATAAGTATGGAATATGTAGACAGTAAACTTAATCAAAACTAGAGTTTTTCTAGGCAAGTGTAACTAAAAAGCAAGAAGAAACAAGATAGATGAGGGTATGTACAAGGGAGTGAAAAGTGGTTATCATGTCATGATATACCGTAATTTAAAGCTGGGTAAGCAAAATGAATTTATGAGGGTGATAAAGAAGAGTAAAAAGTTATGAAATCAATTTATTTAGGTCCTGATGACATTGTATGATTTTAGGAATTAGTATAATAAGGCAGTGAGTTGGAAATTCAGAAGGTGATAGATTTAGAACAGGATGATTGAAATTGAGATTATGAAATTCTTGTAGCCACTAGTAACAGTGAAATTTGATGTATAGTCATTAGATGAGGTTGGGTGAAGTATGAAATTAGTGCAGAAGAGGAAGTCAAAAAATAAGAGTACAGAATATTGGAAGAATCATCTATGGGAATAACGAAATCATCAAGAACAGCAACAGGAACAATGATGGAGGGAGTAACAGAGTCACAAAAGTTAAATTTTGTGGAGGAAAGGGAAATTATAGCAGTAGATAACAACAAAAATGAATGCACTGGGTGTACCATTTACAGAAAAATATAGGACACCCAGTTTAATTTTAATTTCAAATAAACAAAATATATTTGGGGGGATATAATTATATTGAAACTATTCATTTATCTGAAATTCAAATTTAACTTGGCATCTTGTATTTGTATTTAGTCTTCATCTGGCAAACTTAACTGGGTGGTATAATTTTATGTACAATTCAAAGTTTGAGGGTTCTAGGGAAGAGAAAGCACAAATGATATGTAAGCAGCCTTAAGGATCAATGAAGACAATTTCCCCCTTTCTGGACCAATACTACAATGAATTTGTGAGTAAACATTAAGAACCAATTTTCAATTAGAGCAAGACGGTAAAGAGATCCTTCAAAGAAGAATCTGATGATGTAGCATATTTGGGGAATGACAAATCCTGAGCTCTAGAGATCAAAGTGGAAGGGTTTAAAGGGTTGAAAGAGATGTAAGATGAGGTTAATAATAAAGGGGTTGGCTTGAGCAAAATGGAAATTTGAATCCAGGGAATGACCTTAGAGTCCTGTGTTTCTTGTGGTGATGGATACAAGCAAGGTTATAGATAACAGTGATATTATTCCTGTGGGTTTCAAAGAGCTAGCGAGAGTTGAGAGGGAGAAGGGGAGAGGGAAAATTCTTCCTGTAGTGTCATCAAATTCTTCTGGGTGTCATCTCTTCTCCTCTGGTAATGTGGAAACTGGAGAGAAGGTGGAGTCCTTGAGCTTTAGCTCTTGGTGGAGGAAGGGGTGATCCAAATGAACTCATGGAATGGAAAAGCAAGATGGCCAGCTCTGTCCCCAGGAACCAGCCTACCCTGCACAATAAAAAATTAGGATTGATTCTCCAATAATTTTGGATAATTGAACAGCTTACTAGCAATTCTTAATGATTAATGTGATTGTTGAGATACTTTAAATTAATGAGAGGTTAATTGTCTCCTTCCGGACTGGAATGTAAGGTCCATGAGGGCCGTGGTTACATCTGATTTGCTCAACAATTTTTCCTTAATCACTAGAACAATGCCTGGCCCTTAGTTTGTAATGGTTAAATAACTATTTAATGAATTCAGTCAATGAAGGAACCAACTGAACTATACAAAAAAATGTTTTTTAATTACAAGATATGAGAAGAGATGCAGGTTTTGAGACTGTACCAGAAAGAACAAGTAAAAATGAAAAAAGTAGAGACAAATTTATCAGCAAAAGTTTTAAAAAGAAAATCTAACAGAAAAGACTAAACTGAAGATTAAACACCATTGAATAAATGAGTTAGTAACTTGGTAGATAAACCTAAAGAAATTAAATAGTATGTAGAACAGAGAGATGAATCATTGGAAAACACAGAGGTGAGGTTGAGAGGCAAGAAGTATTAAAATTTCCAAATCACATAAAATAGATACTTCAGAGGAAGAAAATATGAAAAAGAAGCAATATCTAAATATACAATGGTTGACTTTTAAAAAAAATTGGTAAAAGATAAATCCTCAGACTAAGGAAGAAGATGGGATCCTGAGAAATATAGGAGAAATTTATTCCACATTATACACATGGTAATAAAACTGCAAAATACTAAAAGAAAAAAAGAGTACATTTTAAAAGTAACCAGAAAGAAAGAGAATAAGCAAACAATCATTATCGCCAAAGAAAAGGTAGCAATAATGACCACTGTCAAAGAATCAGGAAAATGCAAATTAAAATGAGATACAATTTACACACACTACACTGGGAAAATTAAAGTGTGACAATTTCAAGTTAAAAATAGAATGTGATGAAATTGAATTTTTAAAATATAAATGACTAAAATTTCTTTTGAGAGTAATTTGATCTTATAACTCAGCACATCCACATCTAGGTATACACTAATTAATAACATTACATGTACACAAAATTTGTGAACACAAGTATTTTTCTTGCAGGACCATTATTCTAAGGCGAAATGGGAAACATCCTAAATGCCCACTAACATGAGAAAGGATAAATTAATATGAAAATATTCATGCAATGGAATTATGTGGAATTACATGCAGTTAAAATGCATGAACTGGAGGTACATTTATAAAAACTTAAAAACTCAAAAACATCATGTGCATTTATATATATATATAGATGCAGTACTTGCCTATATATATGCAATATTAGATCATTTATATAAAGCATTTAGACATACAAAAAAGATTACATTTTTTTTTCTAAATATGCATGTGGTATGTAGTATAGACATTTGGAATAGTGTAAGAACATCCACAGGCATGATTCAGGATAGTAGTTACCTGAGGAGACAGAGAGGGGAGAAGAGGGAAGGATACACAGGGAATATCACTCTGTAAGGATTTTTGTGGGAGAAAATCTGAAGCAAGCATGGCAAAATATTGAGTCAGCAAAACAGGCTGGTGAATGATATTGATGATTGTTGTATTATTCCCTATAGTTTCTTAATGCTTGAAAACGGTTATAACTTTGGCTTAAATTCTTCATTATGAAAATAAAAATAATGTCAACCATTTTCATGAATTGTATGCATCAATCTTTTGATTTTTTATTTCTCTTCCATTTACAGTTCCTAGACTATGAGAAAGGCTTTTTAGTCTGTGGACTATCAAGAGTTCAGTTACATTAAGTGTTATTAGATGGTAAAAGTTACTCTCCTTTAACATCTCACAAACCATGACCTGTCTCTCTTCCATTTTGTAGAGGGTAATGTAGTTTAATGAACATAGGTAAGCTCATTAGACTATTTTTTGTGTTGACTTAATCAATACATCGTAGAACTTAAAAACCCTGGCAATTCTTAATGCTGGATTCCCCTTTGAAACTATCTACTTTAAAAATCTAGGTTTGGGTCAGAATACATATTAAGGTTAAGAGGTAATCCAGGTACTGGCCTAAGGGCAAGAGATTACTTTATGGCATGTGATAATTTCGAGCCTGTTTTGCACAAAGGTTTGATGGTTCAGACTTCACCCTATGATACGCAGCATGCTTTTAATTTAGGATGGTTAGAGTTTAGTGGTGCTAGCAACATGACCTTTGCCTAGTTTCTTGAGAAACAAAACAAAACATAACAGAGAAACAAAATTGTTTTAAAGAAGCGTTCAAGTTCCAAGCTTATAGATCCCAGATAGATGGGGAATCTCTATGACTGTTTCCAGAGGGTGACTCTCGAGACAATTAAAGCCAATGACAATGAAGAATGAAATAGAGGGATTACAATAGTGACAGGTAAAACGATCTTCCCAGAGAGACCTGCCATAGCTCTAGCACTGAATCACATTATTTAGTTACAAAAAAGCCTTTGTCATCAATAATTCATAAACAAAACAACTTTCCCTCCACTATTCTCTTTTCCTATTTTTTTCTTTTTTCAGTTTCTCCCTGAATAATCTTCATTTATCTCATCATTCTATGTCCTTAAAACAGACTGTTACATAATTTAAACATATTACATAAATTTTTGTAGACAGACATACTTACTCTAAAATTTATATGGAAAAACACATGCCCTAGAAGAACAGAAACCGTCTTGATAAAGAAGAATAAAGTGAGAGAAATCATTCTATATACCTAATCTTAAGGCCTACTGTAAGCTACAGTAATCAAGACAGTGTGACACTGGCACAGGGGTAGGCACATAGATCAGTGAAACAAAATAGAGAAACTATAAATAGACTAGCACAAATATGACCAACTGATTTTTGACAAATGGGCAAGAAACAATTCAATGGTGGAAGGACCAATTTTTAACAAATTGTACTGTAATAATTGGATTTCTGTATATGCAGAAAATAATTAGTAACCTTAACATTATACCTTATACAAAAATTAACTCAATATTAATCATGGACTTAAGCGTAACATGTAAAATATAAAACTTTAGGGAAAAAAAAGAAAATCTTCAGGATCTAGGGCTAGCCAAAATGTTTAAATGTTTTGAGACTAGAAATACTAGAAAATATTGACAAATCAGATTTTATTAAATTAAATAATTTTGCTCTTAAAAAAAAGAATGACAAAGCAAGCTACCAACAGATAATATCTGCAAGCCACATGTTCAATAAGGGACTAATATATGAAGAACTCTCAAAATTCAACATTAAAAATTTAAAAAAGTAATTCAAGTACAAACTGGGCAAAAGAAAAAGGCATGAACAGACATTTCGCTAGAGAGAATACTGTACACAGATAGCAAATAAGCACATGATAAATGGTTCAAAATCATTAGCCATTACAGAAATACAAATTAAAACCACAATGAAATATCACTAGATACCTCTCAGATGACTATAATGAAAAACAGTGACAACAAAATGCTTATGAAGATGCAGAAACTGGATCAACCATACAATCCTGGTGGGAATGTAAAATGGTACAGTCATTCTGGAAAACAGTATGTCAGTTTCTTATAAAACTAAATATGCAATTACTATATGACCCAGCAATTGTACTCTTGGGCATTTATCCCAGAGAAATGGAAATTTATGCAAATACAAAAAGCTGTACTGTCTGTAATAGCCAAAAACTAGGAAGATTACATATTTCCTCCAATGGGTGAATGTTTAAAGAAACTGTCATCTATCTAGTCCATGGAATAGTACTCAGCAGTAAAAAGGAACAAATTATTGATACGTGAAACAACTTGGATCTATCTCTGAGGGATTATGCTGAGTGAAAAAAAAAGCCAGTCCCCAGAGTTTACATACTCTAGGAATTCATTTATGTTATAGTTTTGAAATGATAAAATTATAGAATTGTAGAACAGATTAGTGATTGCCAAGGGCTAATCACAAGGGAGAGGGTGGGTGGAGAGGGATGTGTGGTTTTAAAAGAGTTAACAGAAGAGATTCTATTGCGATGGAACTGTTCTGTGTCTTGACTGTGGTGATGGTTACAGAACTTACACGTGAGATAAAACTGCATAGAACTAAATACACACATACAAACACAAATAAATACAAGTAAAATTGGGAAAATCCAAAAAAGACCAGTAGATTTTATCAATGTTAACATTTTTGTTGTGGTATTATACTATAATTTGCAAGATGTATTATTGAAAGAAACTGGGTAAAAGGTATACAGAATCTCTCTATATTATTTATATGTGAGTTTAGAGTGATCTCAAAAAGTTAAAAAATAAAAAAGCATGTCTGATGCTATAATTATAAAAAAGTCATTTTTCTTTCATAACTGAAAGTTGCCAACACTGGGACATATTATGGCAACTACTTGAGATGGTTCAAAATATTTCCTTATGTCACTCACTTCTATTGGGGTCAAGTATAGTAACAGTAGAATCATTGTGAATTTGCTCAGTGACAGATAGCTAGGATCTGACTGTGCTGACAACTTTGAAATAACCTTGAGGCAGAATACTGTGGTTCTTTTGAGAAGAAAATCTGTGCAAACCCAGGCAATAAAGGGTTCAAATTTAGGTGTGCTATCTGCAACTTTTGAGAGTAAAAGGGAGTTGATGAAAGAGAAATTAGAATCGATGAAAGTTGCTAGGGGCTGTCCAAAAGTCAAGACTATTTGATTAGTTATAAACAAGTCACTGAGACTGCTCCTTTCTCACTTCCAATTCAGAAAGGAACTAAAGTGGTTCCAAAAGCAAAGTTGCTTTTGTGACTACTGTACCAGTGATCACTCCAAAGCTATCGGTCATCTGTCCATAAAACGAGCAGATGTCTTCCACAGGAAGACAAGAATTACATATTTATGTGATGGGAGTCAACTTTCATGTAAAAGGATCCAAAGGTCATTGCCCACATAGATTCTGATGCAAACTGTGAGACTGACAAGGGCACTGTGTTTGGTTTCAATACCCAGTGATGGCTTTCCAGGTACTCCAATACTTCCACTGATTTCAGTGCATTCATAGGAGGATCAAAATGTCTGCTGGTTTCAGTTAAGGTAATGAAGACGCATTTACATGTAGTTTTATATATGACTTCATGTCATATATATATATATATGACATATATATATGTCATATATATATATAGTCATATATATATATGACTTATATATATTATTAAATATAATATATAGTCATATATATATATGACTTATATATATATAAGTCATATATATATGACTTCATGTTTTTAGAGCATATACTGTGTATGAGGACTGGAATTTATGGTATGCTTGGACTTACTCTTATAACTATTTCATGATAGAGAGCTGAAGTTCATTTGTAATTGCTACCTTACATTTAAAACAATGTTCTTTGATGAACTTATGTTTACCAGGGGGGAAGCGTAGGGGGAAGGGATAGTTAGGCAGTTTGGGATTGACATGTACACATTGTCATATTTAAAATGGATAACCAGCAAGGACCTACTATATAGCACAGGGAACTCTGCTCAATGTTATGTGGCAGCCTGGATGGGAGGGGAGTTTGGGGGAGAATGGATATATGTATATGTATGGCTGAGTCCCTTTGCTGTGCACCTGAAACTATCACAACATTGTTAATTGCCTATACTCCAATATAAAATAAAAAGTTAAAAAAAAGTAAAAAAGGAACAGTCTCTAGGGCCTTATGAAGTAGCCAAAGACCTTGTTCCCCCTCACACATTTCTTAACTATCTTTGACTTCCGGGTGCCTACTAATATTCCTTGATGGCAAAATGGAAAATAAAATTCTCTTAGGATACCAAAAACACCAAAATGTTCTTTGTTCTGACTTTATTTATAAAAGAAATGGTTTAGGGTCCTTCTTTAACAAATAAAATGTCATCACTTTTTAGTTTCTTATAGGATCCTTAAGTAATTGTCCATCAAATAAGTCAGTGATGATCCTTTTTCAGAAAAACCTGTTGTTTCCAGCTTTAGCATGCACATTTGCAAATAATCAATTTCTACTTAAATTTAATTGAATGAGAACTAAACAAGTGGGCTCTATTTTTTAATATATTTGCTATACTTTGGGTATGTCACATGAACTTTTTTTTTTAATCTGAAATCATGCAAATGTCTTTCTTTAAAATACCAGAGATTTTACTCTCCTATAAAATTTGCGTTGTTAGGAATATATAGCATAAAAAGAACCAAATGCTATTAAGGTTTTTAAGCTGTCAATTAAATTCTGCACACTACACTTATTCTGTTCCCATTTGCTAACAAGGAAAAGTGCAAAGTCAAACATGTTCTTACAAAAAGCACTATAAGCTGCATGTAAATGAGCCCACTTCTCCTGAGGATCTATCTTCAATTTGACGGTACATTTAAGTGCTTGCTTTCATTTAGAAGAGACTGAAATATACATATAGGAATTGAGAGCAGTGAAAATGCCACTTATCCAAGATTTTCCCCAGGAATAAAAGAATCAAAACAGATTATGCTGTCTCTTTAAAGCAGCTACTTGATTAATTAGACAATTAATTTCTATCAGGATATACAGACAGTAAATGTAGAAGCAAATGCTGCAGGCAGTAACTGACCAGAAAGAAATACTAAACTGGCAATTTTATTGAATAATTTTTCTGTTAAGTGATTCAATGTCTCTCTTTTCTTTCTTTCTTGGTTCACATACAATACTGATAACTGCAGATGAGGTTAGACTCAACAACTATGGCTACTTACCATAAATTTGTAATTTTCCAAATAGTAGGAACTCTACAGATATGTAATTCAGGCCAAAAAGTTCCACTCATTCTTTCTACTTTAGTTCAGGATTTGTGGACACAACCAAACATTGTAATATTTGTCACTATGGCATGTTTTATCAACATTACCTGTATCATAGCCATCTCTACAGTGGTTTCCCAACTGGAACCCATTTTGGACAAGTGACTTTGACATGCATGGTTACATAGAGGCTAAAAAGCATAATTCCTGCTGTCAAACACACCTAAGTTTAGATCCTAAGTCTCCCCCCTAACTAGCTATACCACAAAGGGTAAGTCACTAAACTACTTTTGTAACAACAGAACCAGCCCAAACTGGCCCTTGTCCTGTTTCTAGCAAGACGCTGAGCTGTTTTTCAGAGACAACAGAAACAAAACTGCAAGTCATGCAGGTGAAGCACGAGCAGATGAGAAAATCTTGAATTCATATAACACCTGGAGTCAAAGTTTCTCTACCTGCCCCAAGGAACAAAAGAACTGGGACATGACCAGAACTTGAACACCGGAACCCTTTCAGAAGCAAAGGGTCTGTTGTTCGGGAAGATGCGGTGCTAACACGCCCTTTTACCCTATCTTACCATAACGGCCAAGCTCCAAAGCCCTCCAGTTGAAACCTGCCTCACCAGTGCTTCTGCATACCAACCTTCCTCCCCTAACTCATAAAAATGGATCGAACCCCAGAGGGGGGAGACAGATTTGAGCAGTGCCTCCTGTCTCCTTGGTGGTTGACCTTGAAATAAAGCTTTTTCTTTTCTCACAACCTGGTGCCATAGTATTGACTTCTGTGCATGTCCTGCAACGAGCCCTCACTGGGCTCCAAGCTTGTTTCCTTTTCTACACAATAGGTATGATCTTACCTAACTTATCAATAAAATAATATTTATAAATTTCTTTTAGTCCTGAAATTTAAAGAAAAATAATAGATGTCAGCTCTTTTTATTTTAACTTGCCTCAGTTGTGTGTCACATCCAATAAACTCTGAAGAGCAACTCTGTGATGAAAATAATTTTAAGTAACACTAAACAGGGTAGGTGAAACTTAGTTTGTGTATCAGATTGTATATTGCTTGCAAAAAATTGGCCCATCTCTTTTCTGTGAGAGAATACATCACCCCATTGAATCTGGGTTAGGTCACTTGACATGCTTAGGCCAGTGAACATGAGTAGAGATGACTAAGCTACTTTCTAGCAGAAGCTTAAACAGGCGTCAAAGCTACCACAAGATCTCTTGATTTTTTCCTTCAGACATGAGAACTGGCATGTCCCTCGTAAGGGGACTCCTTCAGCCTATGTCCTAGAGCAGAGCTGACCAGAGATAAGCAGCAACCAAAGTACAGTAGTCAGTATATAATTAATGTGAATGAGAATAAGTGTTTGTATTGTACGCCACTGAGATTTTGGTATTGTTTGTTATTTCAGGAAAACTGACTAATACAAAAATTGATACTTAAAAGTAGGGGACATGGGCTTCCCTGGTGGCGCAGTGGTTGGGAGTCTGCCTGCCGATGCAGGGGACGCAGGTTCGTGCCCCGATCCGGGAGGATCCCACATGCCGTGGAGCGTCTAGGCCCGTGAGCCATGGCCGCTGAGCCTGCGCGTCCGGAGCCTGTGCTCCGCAATGGGAGAGGCCACAGCAGTGAGAGGCCCACCTACTGCAAGAAAAAAAAGAAAAAAGGTAGGGGACTGTATAACAATACTCTGAACTATGTGGCTTTGGCTTTGGGGTCAGGTGTCTGGATTGAGAAAATTGTTACTGCAGTCTGGAAAAATAATATCTCATAATATGCAATGGCAAAACAACTTGGATGGCGAATGATAGGTGTGATAAACCTGGCTTTAGTCAAAGAATTTGCAAAATTCAATGTTACCAATACCCCTTGGTTGCCAATGGTTGCTTTTCACAAAGAATGACGAAAAAGAGGTGTTCTCAGATCCATCATTTTTCAGGAAACAGTGAAAGGTGAGAAGAGAGAATTTAGGTTATTTTAGGACTTGTTGAAAGATACAAATATTCATCTTTTGAGCAGTAAACGTTGGTTTAGATTCAGTCTTTGGGCAAAGACCAAATCAAGGGTGAAATCTTCAAACCCCTTTTCAAAGGCTCTGAATGGATTAGGGTGGCCCCTAAGAAATCCTTTCAGTTACACTGAACGGCTGAGCAAAAAGAGACAAAGTATGTGGACCCCGCAATATGTGGCCTATAATTATCTTTAGAAAAAGGACTGTCCCAAAGAGGCTGTGGATTGGCCATTGGCACATGAAGCTGATTGGAATCAAATAGATAAAATGAAACACAAGAAAGACTGGCTGTTTGAAATGTAAAATGACCTTTGGCTTCCAAATTTTCTCAGGCAGGCAGTAGCCTAGACAAGTGCTCAACCTGTAAAGAGAGTGTATTATACTAACCCCTCTTATGATGTAGCCATGAAAAATAATATTAGAAACTACTGTCGGGTGGATCCAAGCAAATGGAGATCAATGGACTCGGAGTCTACTCCCAGCTAAGCGAACCACCAGGGCCTATTCAAGAAATATCGCCCATGACCAAGGTAAGTGCTCCAAACAAGTTTTCCCAGAGGGATTTTTTTTTTTAAATGGCCATGCATCAGTGACTGCCATGCATCTTCATTTCTTCCTCTGTGAAAGGAAGTAATTGATGTAGTTACCCTCTCTTTGTTTTGCCACTGGATATGAGTTGTAGGAAGCAGAATTTTCCACCCTAAAATATGGCTCTTTAGTATATTGTTTGTTTGGCTGCACTACAGGGCATGCGGGGATCTTAGTTTCCTGACCAGGGTAGAACTCATGCCCCCTGCTGTGGAAGCGCTGAGTCTTAACCACTGGACTGCCAGGGAAGTCCCTAGCATATTGTTTTAAGCTGGTTGTTTTCTGAGAAACAGAAGACATCAGAAAGGCTCTAAAAACCAAGTAGGAGTTGTTGTTTTGTAAGAAACATTTACATTCCTAAAGGAAATCTCCATTGATAAAGGTGTCTCCCTCTCATAATTAGAGGAGAATGACCAAATCTCTAAAAAACCTTAACAGTGCAGAAGGCATTGGCTTAAAACTGCATCACAATCATCCTTGTTCGTTGTGCTTTTCCTGGTAACCTCCCATAACTGACTCTCCTCTCTCTCAACATCCTCTTTTTTCTTTGGCTAAGAATGCTATAAAAGGTGAGAATTTTGGCCATTTTGGTGAGTTGCTCAGTTTTTCTAGGTCTCTCCCATGTATACATGTTATTAAACTTTGTTTTATTTCCTCCTGTTAATCTGTCCCATGTCCATTTAATCCTTAGGCCAGGCAGAAGAACCTAGAAGGTTAGAGGAAAACTTCTTCCTCCCCAGCAGGATGTTGGACTGAGGGGAGGTAAATAATATGTCTTTTCGGGTCATGGGATTCTAGATCATAGTATCTGATATAAAGGATGCCATGAGATCCCAGAACTAGAATTTGATGTCATGATTGGATGAACCTTTTGGGTATTCTTTTGGGGGGAAGATCTGGATGTGTTTTGAGTACAGAAAGGAGAAAAATAAATACAGAAAAGACAGCTCACAGTAGACTTCACATACTTAGAGCCTTCCTCCCTGTGGGAGAAGAATGTCTTCACCCTACTGATATGTATGTGGACATGTGATATGCTTTGCCAATGAAATGTGTTGTGCTGTGCTGGGGAAGGAAGAACTTTTCCTCTACCCTTCAAGGTTCCATATGTCTGGTCTAAGTATTAAAGTGACATGAGACAGATTAACAAGAGACTTTGCATTTTACTTGTAATAAAGTTGAAACTTCTTACGTAGCCTAGAGAGTCCGACATTATCTTGCCCTCTCTCTCTCTCTGATCACAAATCTTTCCATTCTCCCACATTTCTTCCTGGGCAAGATGCACTAGGCTGTATTTATTTATTTATCGTCCTTCAAACTCACTGAATTTATTCCCACCTCAGGGATCTTGTACTTCTGGGTATAGTGTTTCTCTCCAAAAATTCACATTGCGCATTCTAGGTCAACATTAAGTTCTGAACTCAAACGTCACCTTCTCAGTAAGGCCTTTTCTAACGCCTTCCCCAGACATGCTTTGGTATATTATACTCTTTCATCTTCCTCATAGTACAAAGGTATTTATCTACTTGTTTATTGTTTTTCCTCCATCAACTTGAGTTGGAAGTTTTAGGAAGACAGGGTGCTTATCTAATTCACTTTCACAACTTGCAGGGCCTAAAACAGTGCTTGGCATATGATAGACACTCAAATATTTGTGATGGAAATTCCTCCATAACTAATGCATACTGTGTTAAATTTACAAATTCCCTAAGTGCAAATAATGAGGAAACAATTACTCATTCCCTAAACATCTGAGTTTACTAGTCTCTTGACATAGTATTCATAGCACTAGTGGCTGTGAATACACCTGCTGGGAAAGTTAATATCCAAAATAATAGGGAAACTGCTACATATGTTAATTTCTTTGCTAAAGATATATATGTAATGACTAGCAAGTCTGTTAATTCTCAATTTCAATTAGTATGCAATAAGTATTCCAAGAGATGAAAATATACTAGCAGTTTTTATTTTATTTAATCCATAAAATAGAATATATATAGCATACTATTTTAATCTTCTTTTAATGGAAGATAAAGGCCGAAAAATTTTCCTAAATGTCAAATTTGTTACTATATATATTTAACAAAAGCTATTCAAATAACTCATCAAAAGGAAATAAGACAACAAATTAGGGGTAGAACAGGTAATTAAAAACTACATAAAATTACATAATTTTCCTGTAACTACAAATTATATATGGCAAAGAAATGATGATGAAAATATTTTGTTTAATATAAGACTTTATATAAAAATATTTTAAAATACCATGGCACCATAATTCTATTACGGTTTACTTATTAATCTCTATTCCTAGACAAAAAGAAATTTTTAATGTTCCTTGCACTTGACATCTGAGAAACGCCCAAGGTTATTTAGTAATTCAGATGTGAAAAATTATGATGAAATCAACCCTGACTTTCCCATTGCAAAGTTAGATTTGCACAGCATCAAGCACACACTTTTCTTACATGTAGTAGTTGCTCAGTAAATATTTGTTGAATGAAGGTTGATTGAACACTTAATTAACTGTCTAAAAACCTGATTTTAGAAATTCATTTTACCCTCTTTGTCTGTGAAATCTTTGAACTGGTAGCAGAGAGGGCTTTTTTTCCTCTCACAGCAATGCTAAGAAGTGGGAAAATAAATCCAAATGTAGTATAACTCAAAGAGTCAGGTTCAATGTCTCTCACATGAATTTGACACTAAGTAGATCTTTATTTTATTATTCCACCTTTTTTTCCCCCAATGGCTTTGTGCATAAGTCTTTTTTTTTTTTTCTGATTACTTTTTCAGTTGCAATACACAAAACAAAAAAGAAAAATAAAATGTCTTTGGGGTTTAAGCCCTCCATATATACTCTTTCTTAATGCTACTATCAAACAAACTTCCATTCCCTCCTGTTCATTTATTGAAGATTTTGGGGCCAGTTCACAGTCTAGTAGACCTTTTTTTGCTCTCTCTTAAAGAGATTTATATTTCCATGTATACGCAATCTGATAAACTCACCTTGATATTTCTACAACTTCTTAAATTCAGTGGCCTCACATATCCTCTACATCAATCACCCATCCTCTGGTCCACCTTCCTCTAAGATGTTCTAACACAAAATCTGAAGATCCAGTAGTCCACTCCCTTACCACCATTCATATGTCTTCCTGTTCAACTCCTGAGTTCTTTCCTATCCCCCCCCCCAACCTCAAGGACCTCATAGGGACCTTTAATACTTTGACCCCTCCATTTTCTTCTTTGTGAGCAATTCATAAGCTCTATGATCTCTCAGTTTTATTTTAGCCTCTATTTCGTCCCTATTTAGTTTGGACCTCAATTTTATTATAAGAACAGTAAGCCAAGCTATATAGAAGCATGTCTATTTTTGTTTGTTTGTTTTTACACCTTCCTACATCTCCTTTTTTTCATCCTCCCAGCAAAACTGCAAGGTAGTTAAGTACTGCTAGGAAATCACACAGTTCTAAATAGAAGGATCTCTATACATTCTTGGCCTCCAAACCAACTTCAGTGGGGCCCTAACAGGGTTTTCTAACTGCTAATCCTAGAAACATTGTATGACCCATTTCGAGGATCTCTCTGCTTCCTTTAACTAAACTGATTGTCTCCACTTTCTTCAGATTTTCTATTCTATGGTCTTCTGATATTGCATTGCTCAGATTTTCTTTGTGTCTTCCAACTTTTCTTACCTTCTCTTCTTGGCAGACTTCTATCCATACCTTTAATGGTAGTATTTCTCTCTTCCTCAGTCCATGCTCTACCCACTATACAGGTTCTCCCTGAGTAAGCTCATTCACTTTTTACATAATGGTAAATTACAGATCTATATTTCCAACTGAGATTTTACCATGAATTCAGACTTGTATATCCAAAAGCATGCTGAATATCTAGTTCCACCTAGAAGGTCTGCAATACCTCAGACTCATCACACTTTACCTGGTTACTACTCCAATATGCATTCAACATTTTTGGCTGGTACCCTGAAAGGCACTTTTGTCTCTTTCTTCTCCTTCGCCTCCCATATTCAAGAAGTCAGTAAGTCCTGTCAAATTATTCCTATAAATATTTTCCTAATCTTTGTCTTGTCCATTTCTACTGCCTTCATACTGTCTCAGTCTTTCTTCTCCTCTGGCTTGGCAACTATTATATGATCATTATTTCTCCTGTCTTCTCTTTCTTCAGAATGGTCAAAATGATATGTGTAAAGAACAGTCTGGCCAAGTCACTTCTGCTCCTAATATATTCCCTATGAGGTAAAGTCTAATACCATATTTGCCCCCTAACTAACTTTCCAGACCTTTTTCTCTCTTGCTCTTACCTTGTACACCATACAGATATATACCAGGAGTGTTATTATATACTATGTAACCACACACCCTCTCCTATATCCAGTCCTTCTTCTAGCAAATTCTGATTCAGCTTTTCCTAACTCAGCTCAGAAATCACGTTCTCCAAGAAGACTTACCTGACTTCTCTATGGCTTTGTCTCAGCCACACGGGTTAGGTGCCCAAGTGGTATCCTCAGTGTCCTGAGTATATGTTTATTTTTGTATTTGCCACATTGTGCTATAGTGCTATATATATATATATATATATATATATATATATATATATATATATATATGGGCTGTGCTGGGTGGCTTGCGGGACCTGTGTTCCAGGACCAGGGATTGAACCCAGGCCTCTGGCAGTGAAAGTGCCGAGTCCTAACCACTGGACTGCCAGGTAATTCCCTACATTGTGCTACAAACATATGTTTTATGTCTATAGCTGTAAACAGAAAATTTGTTACTTCAGGGTAAGTACTGTTTCTTATTCAACTTTGTAGTCTGAGCACTTAACATAAAATGTGACAAAAGCAGAAGATTTAAAAAATATTTATTGAACTATTTAATACTTCAAGCATGCCAATATTTATCTGGACAGTCTGTTCAACTATTCTCTCTCTACGAATATGCTACATTTCGGTGGATTTGGGGCTGTCTGGCATGTTTTTTCCCCATCTTAACTAAAGGTTGAATGCGATTCAGGCTTGCCTAGTCATGGATTGTTTTGGACACAATGGTTTGTTCAGAGATAGCTGCTTGACTAAACTAAGGCCAACCTGAATTTTTCTCAGACGTGACATATAAAACTAAGGGTGAGGCATTCTTTTCCACATGGGCTGCTAAGTTGGTAGAATGTGAATTTGTAGCTAATGGTAATAGCCATCTCCACCTGCCACAGAGGAATTCTTTTTGCAGAAGGAGACATGAAACCAAAAATTAGAAGGAAGCAGAGCTGAGAAACAATGAGATACCGTCCTGTTGATCTTGTGTGAACCTTAAAAGCAACTGGGTCTGAAATCACATTCTCCCTGATACTTCCCTGTTATATAAGCCAATGACATCCCTTAAGCTAATTGAGTTTGTTATTGATAATTTAAAGTAAGACTGACATCTAGAGCATCATTTAAAGCATGCTTTGATCCCCGAGTCTTCTCTAAACCTCCTAGCCCACAATATATAACTCCCTCTGGGTTCCATGGATCAATTTTCTATTGGCATCTTATATGTAACAATTAAGATTGTCCAAGTAGAGGCAGAGTCAAGAGATGAAGCTACAGAATCATGTAATTTCACACACACTTAAATCTATCCATACCAGGAACCAATGTATACACCTTGGTCTTCACCTTAGGTGAGGCAAAATGTGCTTACTTGTTCTATTTTTCTTCTTTCTTAAAATAATTTGAGTTGTATTTCTGCCTTTCACTTACAACTGAAAGAATCCTGATGAGTATGCATGGACCTCAAAAGCTAGGGCCCCTGCTCTCAAGGAAGTTCTAGACCACTGACCACGGAGGAGAAAGACCTGTACAATGTACTACAGTGTTCTATTCAAAGCAGCATGTAAAATGAATTGAGAGCCTGGAAGAATTGATCATTTAAAATAGAGAAACTATAGATAAAAGCTAGAATAGAGGAACTATGGATAAAAGTTAGCGTTTAGACACAAAGAAACCCAGTAAATGCATAATTCATAGTTTTTGAATTAGTAAATAAAACCTGGAAAAATTGTTTTAAGAGGAAATTATCTGGTTTTCTTTCAAAATCATTAAACTGTTTTCACTGAGAGAAGAGTATATAGAGAAAGCACCTCCTGTCATACAAGTGCTGTTCACAATTTCAGGCAAGGTTGTTTAGGTCAGTGTCTTAGGTGCTAAGGAGATGTGCTACAAAGACATCAAAGTCAAGTAAATATCTCATCATGAGTTATTGTTTTAGCAGAAACCATTCTTGCCCTACATAACGTGCTTTTGGGGAAATAAAAGGCATAATGAATAATTTATCTTTGGATGACCTTGCTATATTTCTAAGTTCAAGGAACAGCCAGATTCATAAAATTCACATAACCAGATCACCTCAAGGAACAAAACTCTGGGCATAGAGTGGGTCAAGAGTAGTCCTCCCAAGTGGGCTTCTTTTGCAGTTGTCTCAATACATCTTAAAAGTAACAGTGCCCCTGCAAAAAATATATAGCTCTTAGTACATCCGGTGACAGGAATTGTTATAGCTAAGGGGGAAGACCATGTAAGCCTGTCTATTCTCATAGGTCAAAACTAAACTAACCGCCTTCCCCCTTGCTCTTTCTTCTGTATTTTCAATCTTAGCAAATGACACTATGGTGTATTTGGCACTAGAGCTAGAATATTGTAAGTCATTTTATATCCTCCCATTTCCCTCTTTCCCCACATCTGTTTTCTAACTGTAGTTTGTTCATTTCAATGCATCAGCATGAAAGCAGCAATATCTTCACAACCCGTTTCTTTCCATTCCTATTGCCTTAATTCTGATGTCACCACCTCTCTTCTTTATCTAACTGCATTTCCAGAGAGAAAGGCTTGCAAGAGCAAGCATGGATGTTTGTGAGCCAGACCAAGGGTAAATAACAAAAACCAAACAATACCAGAAACAATTGCTTGGAAAGAAAACACCCAGGTCAAATTGGAAAAAAAAAATAAGGTGAGGCAATGTTTTGGTTTGGATTTAAGCATGGAGAAGGGGGTAGAGCAATGTAGGATTAAAAATATGGAAGCAACCTAAGTGTCCATCGACAGATGCATGGATAAAGAAGATGTGGCACATATATACAATGGAATATTACTCAGCCATAAAAAGAAATGAAATTGAGTTATTTGTAGTGAGGTGGATGGAGCCAGAGTCTGTCATACAGAGTGAAGTAAGTCAGAAAGAGAAAAACAAATACTGTACGCTAACACATATATATGGAATCTAAACAAACAAAAAAAAATGATTCTAAAGAACCTACGGGCAGGACAGGAATAAAGACTCAGATGTAGAGAATGGACTTGAGGACATGGGGAGAGGGAAAGGGTAAGCTGGGACGAAATGAGAGAGTGGCATGGACATATATACACTACCAAATGTAAAATAGATAGCTAGTGGGAAGCAGCCGCATAGCACAGGGAGATCAGCTCAGTGCTTTGTGACCACCTAGCTGGGTGGGATAGGAAGGGTGGGAGGGAAACGCAAGAGGGAGGAGATATGGGGATATATGTATATGTATAGCTGATTCACTTTGTTATACAGCAGAAACTAACACAGTAATGTAAAGCAATTATACTCCAATAAACATGTTAAAAAAATAAAGATATAAGAAAGAAAACAAGCAGTAGTTATTCTCTGAAGAATGCAAATACGAGGTGATCTGGATTAATTCTGAGGCTGGTGGCATTAACTATGGGGACCCATATGCACTTGCATAATTGAGCCACATTCATTAGTGTCTTGGATAAGGTGGACCTGCAGGACCTTTGTTTCAATCCCCCCACCTCCACTGAATTTTCCACATTACTGAGAGTCTTGCCCCTCAGTTACCTGTTCATATTTCTCTCCTATTTAAGACCATTAAGTGGTTTTCTAATGGCCACTCTCAGCATGAAAGCCATGCTAATAACTGTCAACTGATCTTGATCCTTAGTGCCAGTGAAACAGAAAAGAAGGCACTGACAACATCCAAGACAGGAAGTAGTATCAAGTGTGATCAGTCTGTGCAACACACTATGTGTACAATCACTGTGGCTAGAAGAGCCAGGTCTATGGGAGAAACAACTGCACTGAATTGACCATAATCCTCCAGCTCCCTTGCACTGGTCATGCAGGGCTGCTATGTGAACATACTGCATCTCTTATTATGCTTGCTACATTTATGTCCTTAATCAAAACTCTGAGTTTTTTTTCTTCTCCTGAGATTTTATATAATTTCTGCTGGACCACTCAGGAAAAAAACTAAGGAATGGATTGAGGAGCAACGTCTAGGTCCAAATACCCTTTCCTTCAAGAGTGGAGAATCATTATACATTCAGCAGTGGACGCCACATTAGCACACTAAATAGGGCCAAACGGCCTCACGCACAGGTCTCTTCAGCCTCTTTCCCCATCAGTTGAAAGAGGGTGGTCCCTCCCCAGCGCCTGGTAGGATGGTGACTTTGGCACTTGTATCCAACAGAATCATAAAAGTTTGAGTCCCTCCCCTGCTGGAAGTTCCCCAGCATATTCAGATGGGTGATTACTGTCTTTGTCCCTTCTTGGGGACAAAGAGATCTTGGCCTCTTGCCAATCATCTTTCTCCATAAAGCAGCTAAATGTGGACTGGAAAGCAAGGGAGGGAGAAAGTGGCTTTAAGCACGTTCTATTGCCAAATAGTTGTGCCCTCTCAAAATTCATATGTTGAAATCTTAATGCCCAATGTGAAGGTGTTAGGGGTTATTAAAAGGGATAGGGAGGTGCTTAAGTCACGAAGGCGGTGCTCTCATGAATTGGATTAGTGCTCTTGAGCTCACTAGCCCCTTCCACCACGTGAGTACATGATCCGAAGTCTGGGACCTGGAAGGAAGCCCTACCTTGGCCATGGTGGTACTCTGATCTCAGACTTCCAGACTCCAGAACTGTGAAAAATAAATTTCTATTTCTTATAAGCCACCCAGTTTGTGGTATTTTGTTATAGCAGCCTGAACGGACTAAGACAGCACGGAACATTTACTTGTGATTTTGAGCTGAACTGGGACTGCTGGTGGTTCAATTAAAGAAAAAAAATGTTCAGTACTGTCTGTTCCCTACCTTGAATGAATCAATTCATGCAAAGACTTACATCAGGAGGCAAGGTCATCATTATTATCACAATCTACGTCAGTTTTGGGGACACCTTGACTCAACGACTACAGCCACACTGCTTTCAGCTAGATCTACGGTGTCTACTCTTTTGGGCTGACTCAAGCTTGACTTACACTTTTTGTCAAGGGGTGCACCTATCTAAGGTCATTTGCTTCCCATTGTCATGACAGCATCTCTTAACTTGGTTTTAATGTACAGACTGGAGGGGTTTTCCAGGGTAGCAGCTCTGACGACAAGAACTTATCTAGACGTATTTGGGTCATTTCTCATTCTCCAGTGGGTGACCTTCATCAGTATTTTTGATACAATTCTCCCCAGGAGCCTCGGAATACTAAGCAAACTGTCATTTATGGACAAAGCATTATTTATCTTAGAACAATCTCCTTAAGAAGACCAAAGCTCCCTTAGAGCACATAAGACCCCCCTGCCCAAAACCCTGAGACATTATTTTGGATAAAGAGCTCCAGGAAGGCCGCAGTGAGGACATATTTTAGAAAGATCTGATTAAAGTATGAAAATGAACCATGTTGGTATCTGGGAGAAGTGTGATCCAGAAAGGAAAAGAGCAAGTTCAAGGATCTTGAGGCAAGAGCTCGCAGGGTATATCAGAGGAACAACAAAGAAAGTGGGACTGGAATGGTGTGAAGGGAGAGCCGTGTGGCAGGCAGTTGTTAATTCCAATACAATGTCTAAAGGATGAACTATCAAAATATCAATCATCATGAAGTATGATTCATGATTACACTTCAATATTCATCCATTAGAAAGTCATAATGTTGTATGTTTTTTCATATTTATTCACTCATATCCTCTCACTCTTCCCTGTTTTACCTTCTCTGTCTCCTTCTCTTTTACTTTTCCTCTTTGGTCTTAACCTTTAACCCTAGTAGGGGATTACGCTTTATTAAGTTTAATATTTATGGTGTGTTTGCTCAGAGTGTTAAATGCACTCTGTTCCAATACTAAAAATGGAAAGAATATGCCCACTTCCTTTTGAGAATGTGGAAGAAGATGTCAGGAGATGCAAAGGTTAACACGTATGTGAAATCGAGAATGATTATATTGGCCGCTGAGTAAACAAAGAAAAGGAGACAGCTCTGCTCTCTTATTGTAATTGCAAATTTATTTTTTATAGTTTCTACAGTTTCTATTTTCCTTTAAACTGCCTTAATCTGTCTTCCTGCTGTGACCTATTTCCAGTAATGCATATTCAGTATAAAAATAGTAGATCAAATCATATCAGAATTCAAGCTACTCCTTGTCGTGCAGAAACATGTACTTCTACATAACACTGAAATCACTTTCCCTCATACTAATTATTTAATTTCCATAAAACACTGAGAGTATTCTGCCATTAAGTCTTCACATTTAAAACTTGTTTTGTAATATTTTAATAGTTCTTTTAAACAACATAGTGAGGAAATACACTTACTATTTTATAGATCCAGCAATTGAGCTGTTGGAAAGTTAAAATATTAATCTAAGGCCATACAATGAGGTTATGTTTATGCTTATAACCAGAGTGTCATTTCAGTTCAAATGAGAGTTGACTGAATGAAAAATTCATCAGTCAAACTGACATGACCAAAATGATCAACTGTTAGGATTGACCATTCCAGGCTGCTATTTCTCAAACTGTGGCCCACAAATTGTCTGCATTGAAATCTCTACAATGTTGATTAAAACACAGATTCTGCTTCTTACCACAAATCTACTAATAAAAAGATTTCCAGGGCTAGGGCCCAGGACTCTGCATTTTAAACAAGTATCCCAGATGATTCTTGTAGATGCTAAAGTTCGAAAATTATAGTTGTTAGCAAAGTGCAATTAAGGTATTTCTTGAACTTCACTTTTTGGGAAAGTAACATTATAATAAGACCTGGGGGTCTAGTATCCAGTCAGGTGGAAATTACTGATGCTACGTAAGCCGTGGAGGAGTGAAGCAGAGCTTGCCAAAGGTTTAATAATTCTGGATGTTCTTTCAGACATTAAATGCAGCTCTTCAGGCTTCCTGCAGAAATCTGAAAATGTTCTCTTTATTTGGATTTCATATATGTAACAAATTGTCCCCAAGGAGCCAAACTGTGGTGTACATATATGTGTATGGGTAATTAAGGAAAAATAAAGTTCTGTAAACTATTTAATTTTTTGTGTGTTTCAACTATTTAATAAGACCACAAAATGTAAAAAACAGAGATGATTTCACTTTTTCCTTAAGGAACATCCAATGCAATTTCCCCAGTAATTGAAGAATACTTCTGACAACATCTTACCGGTAGTAAGAGCTAATAACAACTGCAACAGTAACACTAACGTGTACCCTGGTCTTACATGAAAAGTGTGTATCATACTTCACAATGCAGCCCATTCCACTGTTTTACAGTTCAAATTATTAGGAAATGCTTTGTTATATTAACCTAAATTTGATTGCTTATGATTTTCACGGTACTCTGGTGGCAAACAGAAAATGCTAATTTCCTCATCACCTCTCAGCTGGAGTATTTCCACCACAGGCTCACTCCCACCCAATTTTTCAGACAATGCTGACCAAGACAGGAATTATATTAACAGCCACAGTCCCCAACAAACGGTCAAGCATTACTGCTGCAACTATAGCTGTGAAGTGCAGTAAGTCTGTGATGAGTCCTAGATATCCTAGACCACTTGTTCAAAACCTTTTAGCTCGCATCCTTTTTATCTCCACTGAAGCTTCTTGTCCTCATTAGGATGTCTGTTGCCTTCATACCTCTCATGCTCTCTCCCTCTCTCTGTTATTCTTCCTCCTAAGTTTACTTCTTCTCTTAGCTAAACTGGACATATTCAGTGTACCAATTCTTTCTCTTACCAGGATATTCACGATTCCCTACCTTGAATCAATACAACAATCTTCTTTTTAACTCAGGTAAGCAATCACTGCCAATTTAGAATTCTACTGCCTGATGCAAAAATCGCTTCAATTACCATATTCACCATAAAAATTCCTTTGTTTACTCATTTGTACACTCATTCAATAAATCTTTACTGACTACCTACTCAGCATCTAACATGCCTGAGGCAGACCTCTGTATATTATCGGATTCTCCTGCCCATCACTTCCTTTTTCAGCAAATGACTTAGACTTCTTTGCAAAGAACATTGATGGTAGCATGAATCCTGCTAATTCTATCCATTCCCCCCAACCTATCACCATAAATTTAAATACAGTTATTTCTGTTTTTAAAATGAGAATTTGTTCCAACACAATTGACACATTAAGAAACAATTTAAGCATAGCAAATTTTATGTTTGCTAATGCATGATTTCATTCATGAGAAACACCAGGTAAGCACAGAAAGCTGCACTAAGTTGAACAGAGCTGCATTGAAATAAATGAAATGCACCCATGAACACACCTCGAACATCTATCAGCTCAGTCTCCCCATTGTGTTATAAGCCACACCCATCCACATCTGGCATTGCTACTTTTAGGCCAAAGTTAGCTAGACCTCCTTCCGCCACTTCACAATAACTCTCAAGCTGCCACCCTTCCAAAATCTACTTCTACAATTTCTTTTTTTTTTTCAAGGTAAATCTGTCATATTTATCGTAGTGTCTTGTGGGATGGTCAGTTTTATGTGTCAGCTTGGTTAGGCCACGGTAGTTGGTCAAACAGAAGTCTGGACATTGCTATGAGGTGTATTTCAGCTAACATTTATATCAGTAGACCTTTAGTAAAGCAGGTTACCCTCCATAATGTGGGTGGGCTTCAACCAATCAACTGAAGGCCTTAAAGGAAAACAAACTGAGGTTCCCGAGCCAGAGAGAATTTGGCCTCCAGACTGTCCTAGAACTTGAGTTGCAACGTCAACTTTTCCCTGGTTCTCTGGACTGCCATCCTGTCCTGCACATTTTAGACTTGCCAGTCTTCTAACAGAGAGAGACAGAGACAGAGAGAAACAGACAGATAGATATATACTATTGGCTCTGTTTCTCTGGAGAATCCTGACTAATATGGCTGGTGACTCTTAGGAACATATATGAAAGATTACATCGACCTGACTGCATCTCTGAACTCATTCTTATTGTTTTCCAGCCATTTCCAAGAACTGGGCACTTCTTTTGTATCAGACAAACTTTTTCTTCTCTGTTCTATATTCCATCTCTTCCTATTTCCACTGGAATCTTGCCATTTCACTTTTTCTTCTTTCCTATCGTGTTTCTCTCTTTCTTTGTAGTTCCTTTCCTTCATAATGTAAGCTCAGACCACACGGGCCAGAAGTTGGAGAGGAATGGAAAGCTATTAGGATAGTTTTATCTTAGCTCATAGAAGATAATAATGTTATAAAAGCAAAAATAAACAAATGAGACCTAATCAAAATTACAAGCTTCTGTACATCAAAGGAAACCACAAACATAATGAAAAGACAACCCAAAGAATGGGAGAAAATATTTGCAACTGATGCAACAGACAGGGATTAATTTCCAAAATATACAAACTGTTCATACAATGCAATACCAAAAAAACAAACAACCCAATTGAAAAATGGGCAGAAGATATAAATAGACATTTCTCCAAAGGAGACTTACAGATGGCCAATGGACACGTGAAAAGATGCTCACTAATTATTAGAGAAATGCAAATCAAAACTACAATGAGGTACCACCTCACACTGGTGAGAATGGCTATCATTAAAAAGTCTACAAATAACAAATATTGGAGAGGTGGGTGGAGAAAAGGGAACCCTCTTACACTGTTGGGGGGAATGTAAACTGGTGCAGCCATTACGGAAAACAGTATGGAGGTTCCTCAAAAAACTAAAAATAGATTTGCCATAAGATCCAGCAATCCCACTCCTGGGCACATACCTAGACAAAACTGTAATTCAAAAAGATACACGCACCCCTAAATTCATAGCAGCACTTTTTACAATAGCCAAGACATGGAAACAACTTAAGTGTCCATCAACAGATGGATGGATAAAGATGTGGTACATATATACAATGGAATATTACTCAGCCATAAAAAAGAATGAAATGATTCCATTTGCCACAACATGATGGACCTAGAGATTATCATACTAAGTGAAGTAAGTCAGAAAGACAAAGATGAATACCAGACGATATCACTTATATGTGGAATCCAAAATATGACACAAATGAACACATCTACAAAACAGAGACAGACTCACAGGCATAGAGAACAGACTTGTGGTTGCCACAGGGAGTGTCGTGGGGGAGGGATGGATTGGGAGTTTGGGATTAGCAGAGGCAAACTAGTATATATAGGATGCATAAACAACAAGGTCCTACTGTATAGCACAGGGAACTGTATTCAATATCCTGTGATAAACCAGAATGGAAAAGAATATGAAAAAGAGTATATATAGGTATAACTGAATCACTTAGCTGTACAGTAGAAATTAACACAACAGAAATTCTTCAGCTTTAGCTCCTTAATGATCTTTCCTCTGAACATTTAAGAATTTATAAACCTAAAGGTTCATAGAGTCAAATGTCTTCCAAACAGTATGATGGAAAGTTCTGCTTTCTCAATGTACTCATCACTTCCACTACAGCAACAACATTTTCAGTGTTGATAAGTGTACCATTCGGCCACAACGTGTAGCACAGCAGACCCTGATGATGCCAATGAACTCTTCATGGTTTCGTAATATAGCCCACTGGGTTTATGTGGAATCAGCAAATTAGAAAATTACTGTAACATTTAGTTGTATTAATTCCCTCCAGGCTGATTCAATGGCATATAGAGCAAGATGAGATTTCCGTGTGACACAATCAACAGTCACAATGAACTGAAAAAATCAAATTACCCTAAACCTTAAAACTCCTAAAATTGATTACTACCTTCCTCAGCTATGCTATTTTCTGCAATGAAAACAATAAATACTTCTTAGCTACCAAATCCATAAAAACATCTTTCATTTCTCGCTGAGTGAATTTTCTTTCTAAAGAACAACTGCATATAATGCTGAACAAAAATAACAAAAGCTGGATTTGAACCCTGGCTTTACTATTTACTAGCTGTGTGACCTTGAACAAGTTACTTAAATGATCTGCGTCTCTTTCTTTATGGATAAAATAGGGAAAAAAATACTTATTTTTAGGGTGGATGGAGGATACAAAGCAAATATGTATTTTAAGTACCTAATACAGAGATTGGTATTTATTATGTACAAAATAAAATAGCAGAGTCTTTATAATGTTCAAAATATAAGTACATACTATATTTGTATTGTAAAATCATTTACAAAATCAATGTATGCAATCTGACGTATACGTCAAAGGAAAACACTGTTACTTTCTCTCATAAAATCAACATATGCATATTTTAAAATTTTCACAGAATTCAGAAGTGAATATGAGAAATAAAAGAAACTCTGTTTATATCATTCTCAAGACGATAACCACTATTAACGATTTGCTAAAAATGCTGTCAGATATTTTTATGAGTACATTTTCTGCTAAAAAGGGAGCCACGTTATAGGTATTATTCTGTAACTGTTTTTCACTTAATTTGTAAGAAAAATTTCCTAGTCACTTAGCCATCTCTAATAGCAACTGAGTACTTATTTGTGTTTATCACATAATTCAGGAAGAACTTCTGTCTTTGTTTGTAACCAGCGCAAGACTCCTAGGAAGAGAGAGAAGGCAGCCTTTGCTAAGAACATGCTACAATAACCCCACTGTAAGATGGAGAGTGGCATCCTGGCTGTCAGGCTGGCAACTGGAAGTCCAGAGGAAGAGGGCATCTCCCCTCCCTGAGGAGGGAGGAGAACATGGATGCCCTGGAGAGGTGAAGAGTGAAAAAGTCCAGATGCACAGAGGGAGGAGTTAGCAGAGCTAAGGGGTGTGTATGTGCGTGCGTGCGTGTGTGTGTGTGTGCGCTGGGAGGGGGGAGTACACAGAGAAGACCTGCCTAGCAATGTGGAGATGTGGCAGAGAAGAAAGGAGAGACATGTCTAATGGAATGTTTCAGTAACTCATAGGCCCTGTGAAGTAAAACTAAAAATAGCATAATGTGCTTTATATGATTATTTTGTTATGGAAACTGGAAAAGGGATTGGTGAAGGGTGGGAAAAATGATAGCCATATGTATATTGGGGAGGGGAGTTGATATCTGGATAATCAATTGAAAGAGTATAATTTATTTAAGTGATGTCAAATAGATGACACATCAGTCAAAAAAAGTCCTTAAGAAGGACACTTTGAATATGTATCTTTGCATTTACTTCTCCCATTGGTTTATCAGGTTTACATAGCTAATTGACACACTTATTGACCTGTAAGTCAGGTTATATACCTTTCCTACTATCCAAGAATTCCCAAAGATGTTCAACCTCTTTCTTCCTATAAGAATTCCATTCTAAATAAAAAGTTCATTCTTTTTTTCCCAAATACATCATGCAATTTTTTATCTTTGAATTTCTTACTCATATTTAACCAAACATTTATGAATATAAATTTTATGAATTTCTATGAATTTAAATTCTATACTTTCTTAAAACTTAAGCTTAAGATTTATTATCTCCATGAGTCCATAATGATTTCTTTCTTCTCAAATTCTTTATCACTTGTCACTTGCTACCCCTTGATTTGGGGTGCTTGTCATATTGTACACATTTCCTGTCTGCAAAACTGGACCATGAAGTTAGAAATGCCATCTCATCGACGGGACTTATTTTAGTACTCATTCAATGAAAGGCTACCATAAACATTTATCTTAAAACACTCATATTTTGAATTTCATATTTAATAATTTCATACGTAAAGGATTTCAAAAAGGAACCATATCCTCAAATTGCTGAAACATTATGATTGCCCCCAGAGGAAAATTTCTGAGTTGAATAATAGTTTGCATTTTGTTCCACACAATTCCTGTTACAAATTCAGGTTCTGAAAATAATGATTAAGAGACAGTTAATGATAACTGTATATTTACTACCAGAGACTATTCTTAAATCCTTATATAATTACTATATCTAATCCTTACAACAGCCAGTGAGATACGCAATACCATTTACTGAAATTTATTGTTGAATATACTAAGGATTAAAATATTGTAAATAACATACCTAAGAATATACAGCTAGTAAGTAGTAGAGTTGGGAATCAAGTTCAAGAGTGTTTGACTCTAGTTTTAAACCAGTATTGCAACTAAGCTTAAATTGAACTACACTTCTTAAAGAGCTTGTGTTGACTCATTCTTCAAATAATTTTTTAGATTAATTTGCCCTAATAAAATAAGAGGCTGAAGTTAGTTTTGCTTTGTGAGTTAATATAATGAAGCAATATCCTCTTGAAAATCCTCTAGGATTTAAAATAAACTCTAGGTAAAAGGCAGACAAATTAGCATAACATTCATATTAATGCCTCCCAAAGTGTGTTACACAAGAAGTCAATTCTTTGGAATCTATGCAGTGCTAGATATATTATTTTCAAAGGGGCTTTGGTTACTCATTATGATGATGGATGACTGTGATGAAAATATCAACATATGTCTAAGTTTTTCCTTCAGTATTTCTCCCATAAATATAACATAGTGATATAGAATGAAGATTATTTAATGAGACAAGCAACGGGATTATTTGCAGTGGTTGCAAGTAAATCTGATTTTCAAATCGTAAAGTGTGACATTCCTCATGATATTACTTACTGATTTTATTTGACCTTACTATTGTTAGAATTAAGAAATGTCTGAACAGACAACAACCAGTTCAATAGTTTTCAATAAACTGACCGTGCCTCATTATAAAATGATGTATACACCAAAGGGAGACAATTTTCTTAAGGAGAGACAATTTTTTTAATACATATGACTAATGGATTAGATGTAGCAGACCGTCAGTATACAGCCTAGTAGGTGTATAGAATTTGTCATCAGCTATCAAAGCTATACTTAATTATCTAACACACAGATACCTCAAATATGAGAAAATGAGTACAGAAAAATTCAGTCAATTTAAATATATAAGAAAATATTTTGTAGATATAATTCTTTGTACTGTGCTTTGTACTGTGGTTCAATTGTCCTGAACATCACACATAAGTGGGTTGAACTTGAAGGTGCACAAGAGGATAAGTTGAACTATCCACACTTGCAGTTAGCAAAGTTGAGCACATTTTATATTTTACATAAATAAATACTGTATTTCTAAGTAATACATAATATTAAGTTCCAAGGGAGGTTAGGCAAGAGCTAGAAAGTGGCACATCCAGCATATGCAGTATGGCTTCAAGTTCCATACTTGTAAATGCTCTGACGCTGCCCCTCCTGAATAAATTTAACCAATTACTGTTCACAGCTCTAGGCCATCCTATATGCTCAAATTATTCAGCCCTCAATTCATTAGAGTCAGAATTCCGCCCCTCTGAACTGTTAGTAAATTCCTAATTGAAAATCCTATGTCTAAGTTCCTGTCTTTGCGCAGCAAATACTCTGGAATATTGGATTTTGAGGAAAGGCAAATCATCTCTAAATGAGTTTCTTCACCATAACCTTGGTCAGATAGGAGACTGGTCAGAGACTCCTTCGAAACGCCAAGTTCATCTTGGAGTAATCAGTTAGAATGTGAGGCGTGGTAGGAAGAGCTATCTAGTGCTTGGGCTGCAATTGACGACTTTCCCACTTTCTAACTGTGTGATCTCAAAGAACTTAACATTTCCTACCTTGGCAACAGTCATAAGTGAAGGGTATGGTCCAATATCTGATAGGCATTAAAACGGCAGCTTCTGTTTCTCGAAGAGTCTCTGTGTTAACAAGGCTGACCTAGGACCAAATTAAGATTAACCCTGAGTCTTTATCATATTCAAATGTCTAATGATTTGAGGATGGATTGATACATATATTTTTCATCTTTCTTATAAAAAGAAAAATTATTCCCTAAAGAATTGATTCTACGATATTAATTTTTGAACAAAGGAATTTATAAGAGGAATGCTTGTTCCTTTAAGCACAAGGAAAACTATAATATAATATAAATCTGTGAAACGTACAAGTTTGTTGAAAAATCATTATTGAGAGCATTTCTCTTTGGCATTTTGAATCCATGTTAAGTGTACTTTCTTTCTTTTTAAAAATAAATTTATTTATTTATTTATATTTATTTTTGGCTGCATTGGGTCTTCTTGCTGCACACGGGCTTTCTCTAGTTGTGGCGAGCAGGGGCTACTCTTCGTTGTGGTGCGTGGGCTTCTCACTGCGGTGGCTTCTCTTGTTGTGGAGCATGGGCTCTAGGACTGCAGGCTTCAGTAGTTGTGGCACACGGGCTCAGTAGTTGTGGCTCGTGGGCTCTAGAGTGCAGGCTCAGTAGTTGTGGTACACTGGCTTAGCTGCTCCGTGGCATGTGGGATCTTCCCCGACCAGGGCTCGAACCCGTGTCCCCTGCACTGACAGGCAGATTCTTAACCACTGCGCCACCAGGGAATCCCTTAAGTGTACTTTCTATCTCCAAACAGGAAGCAGTTGTTTAGCCAGGTTTTTCACAACATATATATTCACAAAATGCTGCAGAGTTAGAAACAGTCTCTTCCTTGTGAAAGGAAATGTTAAATATAGTTACTAAGATGAGCCCTGGATCAATACATCAGTATAGTTCAGGTTTCCTGATTTCCAGAAAGATGTGAAGCCTGATGTGAACTAATACATAATTGAAGTTATAAAGAGAAGCCATTGTTACTTAGGGGTATTTTCCTCAGAAAAGTATTGTTTCCTCTCCCACAAATCATGCCTACTATGTAGTTCTGAAAAGTAGCTTTTGCCAGAATATCCTAATGATCAATTTAATCTCTAAAGACTCTTCTTCACCTTTCATTCCTGTTAGTTAAAGTGATTTTATGTGTCAATTTGACCAGGTCACAGGGTCCCCAGATAGTTTATCAAACATTATTCTGGGTGTGTCTGTGAGGGTGTTATGGATGAGATTAACATCTGAATTAGCAGCCTGAGAATAGCAGATGACTCTTTTCTCCAGTGTGGGTGGTACCCATCGAATCAGCTGAAGGCCTGAATAGAACAAAAAGGTTGACCCTCCTGCAAGTGAGGGAAGTCCTCCAGCCAGATTACATGAGCTGAGACACTTGTCTCTTCCTATCTTCAGATTTGAACTGAAATGTCACCTCTCCTGGGTCTTGAGCCTGTCAGCTTTCAGACTAGAACACCAGCTTCCCTGGTTCTCAAGATTTTGGACTCAAACTGGAACCACACTATCAGTTGTCTTGGGTCTCCAGCTTGCTAAGTGCAGAGCTTGGGACTTCTCAGCTTCCATAATCATGTGAACTACCTTATAATATTTTTTTAAATTTTATAATGTATATCTATTTCCTCATATAATTTAAAGAAATAATATAATAATAATATAATCCTTATAATTTATATGTATACAATATATATTTCTCCATACATATTATCACCTATTGGTTCTCTTTCTCTGGAGAAGCCTAATACAGTAAGTTATAGACGCATTTAAGTAAACATGGCTACATAACAGAAGAATTTCCTTTCATCAGATAACTTGAGATAAAACAGCTCCTTTTTCCCAAATATGAGTTTAATTAATTTGTATTTTTGTCCAATAATGTGATCTTTATTTGGGAAAAATGTTCCAGTTTAGAAAACATTACAATTTATTTATTTATCTCTATGTAGAAATTTATTGAAAGATTGGATTCTTCTTACCACTCCACTTCAATCAGTTTTTCTCCCTCTTCCCTATCAAACTCAAGGGTCGTCAGGAGTTGCAAAAATAGTTTTTACTATTAATCCAAGAAAAACAGAGAGTTTTGCTCAAATGTACTTAAGAGCTTTTGGAGCTATTGGCTATTTATTAATTCTATGCCCTACCTAAATTATTATAGATCGATAACTACAGTTTAATAAATAGTTACTGAGCCCTCCTTACTTACATATTATGGTCTATAGTAGAAAATAAAGAGAAATTAGAGTGCCCACATTCAGAGGCTGCATTAATCACGGTTCTCTAGAGAAACAGAACCAATAGGTTTTTACTTATTTATTTACTTTTTATGAGGAATAGCTCATGCAATTATAGAGGCTGAGAAGTTGCACCATCTGCCATTTGCAGTTGAAGACCCCAGTGGTGTAATTCAGTCCAAGTCTGAAGATCTGAGAACTAGGGGAGCCAACGGTGTAAATCCCAGTCTAAGGGCAGGAGAAGATAAAAGATGAGATGTCTTAGCTCAAACAGTGAGGCAGGGGAAAAGGACACGAATTCCTTCTTTCCCTGCCTTTGGTGTCTTTCAGGCCCTCAATAGATTTAATGATGCCAACCTACACTGAAAAGGGCAATCTACTTTACTGAGCTAAAATCTCATCTGGAAGCACCCTCACAAACATACCCAGAAATAATGTTTAATCTGAACACCCTAAGGCCAGTCAAGTTGATACATAAAATTAACCATCATAGGAGACTGAAATAACTTATTACCCAGTCTCTCCTCACTCTCATTTTTATTCAGTCATTTGATTGCTTGATTGTAGTAAGTGTAATAAGTGAATTCACTAAATTCGCAACACATAGAAAGAACCCTCCTTGATACCAAATCCCTAAAGACCAGTTGATGAATATGGGCAAAGGAGGAGGGTCAAGATTTTGTTGCTGAATTGACCTGGGCACCTGCCAATTGTAGAATATACCTGCAATTACCTGGGGAAAATGTGTGCACGATGACTTTCCCACAGGGGCCAGTGGCAGCAAGACTTTCTCTTAGTAAGTTTTTCATCAGTAGACATGAACAAATGGGAAAGAAAAAACTAAGCTGAATTTGTCTTTAAACCATAAGGATTTTTGTTTTATCCTTTTTCTTTTATAACCTTGTTTTTGTTTCTTTACTCTTGGCTCTTTATATTGTCTTGGTACCTGTTACAAAATTTATGTGTTATATCTAAAAGTGTCACGAGTCAGATTCCAGGTTCTAAAGGATGACTGTGGTCTGCATAGCAGAGTGGTGAAGTACAAGGGCTTTCTAGTCAAATGAACATGTATTTGAAAGACGATTCTACTTTTTTTTTTACAGGTAAACCTATACTTAGGTTTCTAAATTAAGATTGGGATAAAAATATTACAAACCTCAGGATTGTGGCAAAAACTACATTCAATGATATAAAAGGTGATGGGGTCATTCTACACACCGGTTATTCTCTGATTGTAGAAGGGGTGAGATATTATCCCCTAGTAGAGTGTTCAGAAGGTGCAGAGAGGGGATGAGTGACTTATGTAACTTCAGTTGCCTTTCTCCCTTTGAAATTTCATGCCTTAGACTCTCATTTCTACATTATACCAACACAAATATAGGGCTTCACATAAACACCATAATTAAATAATATTTAGTTACTTATTCATTTTCTGGATAAGACTGATTGAAAGAGAACAAAATTCATTTAATCCTTAAAAACACAGTTAATGTCACTGTTTGCAGATGACATGATACTATACATAGAGAATCCTAAAGATGCTACTAGAAAACGACTAGAGCTAACCAATGAATTTGGTAGAGTAGCAGGATACAAAATTAATGTACAGAAATCTCTTGCATTTTTATAAACTAATGATGAAAAATCTAAAAGAGAAATTAAGGAAACACTCCCATCTACCACTGTAACAAAAAGAATAAAATACTTAGGAATAAACCTACCTAGGGAGACAAAAAACCTGTATGCAGAAAACTATAAGACACTGATGAAAGAAATTAAAGATGATACCAAGAGATGGGGAGATATATCATGTTCTTGGATTGGAAGAATCAATATTGTGAAAATGACTATACTACCCAAAGCAATCTACAGATTCAATGCAATCCCTATCAAACTACCAATGTCATTTTTCACAGAACTAGAACAAAAAATTTCATAATTTATATGGAAAGACAAAAGACCCTGAATAGCCAAAACAATCTTGAAAAAGAAAAATGGAGCTGGAGGAATAAAGCTCCCTGACTTCAGAGTATACTACAAAGCTACAGTAATCAAGACAGTAGAGTACCGGCACAAAACCAGAAATATAGATCAATGGAAGAGGATAGAAAGCCCAGAGATAAACCCATGCACATATGGTCACCTTATCTTTGATAAAGGAGGCAAGAATATACAAAGGAGAAAAGACAGCGTCTTCAATAAGTGGTGCTGGGAAAACTGGACAGCTACATGTAAAAGAATGAAATTAGAGCACTCCCTAACACCATACACAAAAATAAACTCAAAATGGATTAAAGACCTAAATGTAAGGCCAGACACTGTAAAACTATCAGAGGAAAACATAGGCAGAACACTCTATGACATAAATCACAGCAAGATCCTTTTTGGCCCACCTCCTACAGAAATGGAAATAAAAACAAAAATAAACAAATGGGACCTAATGAAACTTAAAAGCTTTTGCATAGCAAAGGAAACCATAAACAAGACGAAAAGACAACCCTCAGAATGGGAGAAAATATTTGCAAATGAAGCAACTGACAAAGGATTAATCTCCAAAATTTACAAGCAGCTCATGCAGCTCCATATCAAAAAAACAAACAACCCAATCCAAAAGTGGGCAGAAGACTGAAACAGACATTTCCCCAAAGAAGATATATAGATTGCCAGCAAATACATGAAAGGATGCTCAACATCACTAATCATTAGAGAAATACAGATCAAAACTACCATGAGGTATCACTTCACACTGGTGAGAATGGCCATCATCAAAAAAATCGACAAACAATACATGCTGGAGAAGGTGTGGAGAAAAGGGAACCCTCTTGCACTATTGGTGGGAATGTAAATTTATACAGCCACTATGGAGAAGAGTATGGAGGTTCCTTATAAAACTACAAATAGAACTACCATATGACCCAGCAATCCCACTACTGGGCATATACCCTGAGAAAACCATAATTCAAAAAGAGTCATGTGTCACAATATTCATTGCAGCTCTATTTACAATAGCCAGGTCATGGAAGCAACCTAAGTGTCCATCAACAGATGAATGGATAAAGATGTGGCACATATGTACAATGGAATATTACTCAGCCATAAAAAGAAACGAAATTAAGTTATTTGTAGTGGGGTGGATGGACTTAGAGCCTGTCATAAAGAGTGAAGTAAGTCAGAAAGAGAAAAATAAATACCGTATGCTAACACATATATATGGAATCTATAAAAAAAATGGTTCTGATGAACCTAGGGGCAGGACACGAATAAAAACACAGACATAGAGAATGGACTTGAGGACATGGGGAGGCAGAAGGGTAAACTGGGATGAAGTGAGAGAGTAGCATTGACATATACACACTATGAAATGTAAAATAGATAGCTAGTGGGAAGCAGCCGCAGGGAGATCAGCTCGGTGCTTTGTGACCACCTAGAGGGGAGGGATAGGGAGGGTGGGTGGGAGGGAGATGCAAGAGGGAGGAGATATGGGAGTATATGTTTATGTATAGCTGATTCACTTTGTTACACAGCAGAAACTAACACAACATTGTAAAGCAATTATAGTCCAATAAAGATGTTTAAAAAAAACCAACACAGTTAAACAAGTTTTCTACCTTCATTAAATACACTATCCTAAAACAATCTCAGAGGTAAGTTAGCATACATAAACAAAAGCACAATTTAAAAAAAAACCTATTCTAATCAAATGTAATAATAATCCAAGATATCTTCATCTAGTTCAACAATATACAGGAGGACTAAAATCAACTACCAAAAAGAGCAAAAAGACAGCTCTGAATAAGGGCTTCTGCCATATCTACCTACATCATAGATATCCTTAAGGTGAAGGGATCAGGGGGTGGGGGGAATCTGGCGAGAAGCCAAGAAAGGGAAGGAATGCCAATGTTTTTACTCATATATCAAATCTGACTCTCAGAGTGTAATGGAGAATAAATGATTCACTTGTCATCTGATTGACAGCTGACAACACCACGGTAAGATCTGTCAGCTCAGGGCTGGGAATGAGAGTGTCTGGCATTGGGGAGAATGGGGGGAAATCCCTTAAGACGAAAGTTTTTGTTTTTGGAGCAGACAGCACTGAGTTTTCTAAATGTTGCACTGCAGTTATAGCAAAGGTTTTAGCCTACATGGTCTGATACTACAGCTGGGAGAGATGGGTAAAATCTGGGGGGACATCCTATAGAGAAACTATGGAAAAGATTAAAAGGAAGGCATGGGGCATATAGCAGCTAAAGTGGCCAAATGAAGACCAGACAAGATAGATACATGCAAAGACAAACATTATTTTAAAAGTTTTGCATACCTGGCTTTTTTCAGGTGCAATTATTATATAAGTGTAACTAAAATAATCTAACATGGAATTATTTTTCCTTCTTGCTATACATTCATTCATACCATTTCTATGACTGTTTAATCATAAGAGGTGGAATACCAACTGCATGGATACAAATGCCACTCTGAACAAACTGAACCTGTGCTGAAAAAATATCTACCCCTGGACTTTTCAGGTGTGTCCTTCCCTCTAAAAGAAATTAAGTAGCAAATCAGAGCAAGACTTACATGATTGAAGATCCCACTGACCTTTTAAATCCTGACAATTTGATCTTTTCTGAGTATTTCCAATGGCACTATCACTATTAGTAACCTATTAGAGTCATGTTTTATACTTTGTTCTTAGACTCTGTGTCTGACATTTTTCTCTTTAATTTCTAACCAACAGAAGACCCATAAAGAATGTTAGGAGAAAGGTAGCTCTCCTCTGAGACTTGGCATTAGAAGAAAAGGTCTGTTTTCGGGTCAGCCACTCAGGTAGAATTACTCTCCCAGGGCAGCACTATTTCTCTGAGCGAAGGTGCATCTTCCCCTGTTGCCCTTCCCGGGAGTAATGAGATACACAGGTCTGCAGCGCCAGCCACCTTTTGGGCTCACCACCTAGTTTATCCAGGGGAAGTTTACTATGGGAGGAACTACAACTACAAAAAGGGAGCTACTCTGATTTAGATGGTGCTGAAACAAAGGCGAGGGCTTCTCCCTCCTGTCTCATTTGATCATTTTTCATGCTTTACCTCTGCTTCTAGGCGCCAATTTATCTTTTTTTTCCCCCTACAGGCTGTGCTTTAAGTGTTTTCAGTTCTAACTGTAACGTGTCTTTGAACCAAGAAGATTTACTTCTCTCCTGGTTCGTTTCTTCCTCTCATTTCTGTTTATTTTCTCCCTGGCTCTTACAGCTTTCCCCTTGATAATGTGAGTGCTGCCTCTATATTTTCATCTATCCTCATCTCCTGCCTGTGAACTCCTTTAATAAGAAGTGTCTAGTGTAGTAGAGACAGGGAGATTTGGCTGAAAGATCAGGCTGTGTGACCTTTGGCATGCCAATTAGCTCCTTTAAACAGCAGATTTCTCTCTCTAAAATGAGGATGTTAGATTCAATTATCTCAGTGATCATCCCACCTCTAATTTACCGGGATTTCGTGTGTTCTCACTGTGCTCAGTCTATCATGCAAGCTCAGTTCATGTGAATTTGTTTCCTATTGCTGCTGTAACAAATCACCACAAATGCAATGGCTAAAACAAGACAAAAATTCATCATCTCATAGTTCTGTAGAGCAGAAATCCAACATGGTCTCACTGTACTAGTATCAAGGTGTTGCCTGGGCTATGCTTCTTCCTGGAGACCCTAGGGGAGTAGCTTTCAAGAATTCAAGTGACCAGATTGGGCACATTTTGACAATTCAAGACAATCTCCTGATTTCAATGTCAGGAGACATTAACCTTAATCACCCCTGCAATGCCCCTTTTGCCACGTAAGGTGACATATTTACAGGGTGTGGGCACCTTGGGGGGCCATTATCCTGCCTACTGCAGCATGTCACTTGCTAACAGAAGCATTTTATGTCTGGTAGCACCAAATGAAGCCAAAGCAATCAGATACCTCTTCCCTTTTCTGCTTTTCTTGTTTCAGAAGGCATCCTGGAATGACCCAACTCATCCTCAAACTATCAGTGTCTAGAGTATCTACTTTTGAAGCTGTCCCACACTGTCTTTCAGATTAGCTCTTCCAAGAATCCCCATTCCTGCCTAGAGCTGTCCTGAATCTCTATGGTCCCTGCTCAGACGCACAGTGTGCTGCTAGATATATTCCAAGGACTGCCTCTTCTGTACCATCTTGTCAATCTTCCAAATTAGCTTTCCATTATTGGTTTCTGCTCCTTTTGATCTCTGGTCACTCTAAGTGGCTGCTGCTTTCTGATGATATACTCTATGTCCCTAATGGGGACAAACCTTGACACTCAAATTTTGGTTTCCTGATGGGCTTCTAAAGCCTTGAATAAAAACAGCAATTCTTACCTAGCCCTCTAAACTTTCTCTTTTGAGATTCCTGCACCAGCCATGCACTCTTTAATCCTTTCCAGTTGTCATTATCAGTTTCTGGGCCAACTTCATGGGTGATGGACCAAAGCAACCACACAGGGTCTCCCATTCAGAAGAGGCCTGCATGCTAAGGATATAAAGCTGTTTGTTCCCCACCTTACAATTTTTAATAACTTCATTCTGGATTTATATTTTGTTAGTAAAGTCTGATGGTGCAACTGAAGCATGTACTGGTGGCTTAGAGCCTTGGCTCCCTGATATGCTGATTCCTGCTGCTTCTCTACCTCCCTGGGATGGGTTCTCTGCCACCTGCTCCCCCATCTCTGACCAGTCACTTGTACCATCCTTCTCCCCTGGCAGAGCCTGGATGTGGGCAAAGAGAGAGTTGACATCAGAGCCCAGTTGTAGGGTGGAACCCTGGACATCAATGAGGACCTGCAGTGGCCCAGCCACTAATCCTGCCCAAGGAAAGGTGACTTTCCTTAGCAAATAAAAAACCACCATGACAGGTAAAGTAAGAGACAGCAAAAAAAAAAAAAAAAAAAAAAGGAAAAAACATTTTTTCCTGCTTTTTGGACATGGTACCCTGCATTTTCATCTTGTACCAGGCTCCACAAATTATGTAATTTGCCCTCATATTTTAGCTCAAGATTTCTGAATTTCAGCACTTTTGACATTCTGGACAAGACAATTATCTGTTGAAAGTTACTGTCCTCTAAGTTGCAGAGTATATAGAAGTATCCCTAGCCTCTACCCACTAAATGCCAATAGTACCCCATCTGAGTTGTGGCAACCCAAATGCTCCCTGGGAGGAGAGTAAAACTGTCCCAGTTGAAAATCACTGGTTTGGTTTCTGGAAACTTAATTCTCACTTTTGAGCTTCCTGTTTGATGAAGGTGCTGATATCTATGCTCTAAACTTTAAGTCAAACTATTCTTATTATCAAATATTGAGTAACATCACAGGTTCTAGAATCCAGCCTGGATTTGAAACCTAGTTTTGACCTTGATTAGTAGTATTACTGTGAGCAAGTTACTTAATCTCTGCAACCTAGTTTTCTGACCATTAATTAAAAACAATAGTAATAACAGTAACTACAACAAAAGTTTGTTGTGAGAATTAAATGACAATGTATGTAAAATTCTTAGCACAGTGCTTGGATTGGCACGTAGTGAGTAATCAATAAGTGATATTATTATTATTGTTATTACTATTAGAATCAACTCCATCAGTCCTAGAAAACTTGACACTGCTCGTTCCTTGGAAGTAAAAACTTCTTCCTTTCACTGATTTTCATTGACCTGTTCATTGTTCAGCACAATCACTAGTAGTTTTGTCCTTAGATAACGTCGGTCTTCTTTGTTTATTGTTCTAAGCTAATTTTAGAAGCTTTCTTAGAGGTCATGGGGTCCTGATAGCAGAAGCCAACATAGTTGTGTGATTTCTTTCCTGCAGGGCAGCCCAAATGCCATCTCATCACGTTTTATTCCATTTGAATCTCCTGCAGAATTGCTGTTTACATTGTGAGGGCTGACTGCAATTCTCAGGTCATTTACAGAGCAGAAACTGGCTGAGACCAGTCTAGTGAGAGTCTTTCCACTTCATCCATCAGTCTCCTCTGATTCTCTCATAGGGCTCCTTCAAAAGCCTCCAATCCCAAGAAAGGCCACTTTCGTAAGACAGTAATTCAAATCATATGAAAGCAATTGGCTGTTACTTTCAAAAGGAGAAAATGTTGATTTCCTCACATGCATAATAATTACCAATAAAAATCATGCTGACAAAGCCTATGTGATGGCTTAAGGAAGAACCTGCGAGGATATAGCACAAGGAAAATCCTCTTACAAATTATACCACTTACAGATATGCAGAAAGTTAAAACTAACAGTGACTTAAAGTAACATTCCTCAGATAAAGCTGCAATAACATATCATTCCTATAAAAGTAAATATTTGGATTAAATATAGACATCATCATCTTTACACATGCATACACACAATGTAATCTCGAATCTTTTGCATAAAGCATCATTATTTAGAGCAATAAAAGCTTCAGCTCCTTCTTTCTGGCTTTTTTAGGCCAAATAATAGGCTGGAAGTTATTCAGACTGACCGAAGCACTAAGTCATTTAAGGAAGTACCTTGAATCAATTGCTCATGTTCAAGTTCCTTGAACATTTTTTTCCAACAAATTGAGGTTTTAAAAAAAGGAAAACTTTCAACTCAATAAAACAAACTGATTTGGCTAATCACTTAATCTCCTGAATGGTTTACTATTATATTCATAGAAGGAGCAGAGGTTTTGTTAAACATGTTGGCAGGTGGATTCAGCCGAGATTTGTGTGTCCATAGCTCTCTGCACATGACCCATTACTGCACTCACCAGTTTGTACTCTAATTATGTGATCAATGTCTATCTGCTGCACTGGACTGTCATCTCCTTATGCCAAAGTGCCTGGCATAGGTTAGACCTCAAAACATACTCACTAATTTGTGAACTGCCTATGCTTCAACAATTTCCACCTGGTTGAATATTAAAAAAAAAATATATTAATGTAAATAGTAAAAAAATGGAAAAAAATCAAAGGACTATAATGAAAAAAATCAAAGGGCCGTAGATAAGTCATATACCTCTTATTTTGAAAACGGCTTATAAACTCACTTGAAATGAGGATATACAGTTCAGATTTTTTTAAAAGCACTAATACAGAAACACAGAAATCATTTTTCCTTTTGAAACATAAGAAGAAATTTGATCATGAACCAAAATGCTTGAATGGAACTGAAATATGCTTTCTACCTGCTGTTAAAGAATGAGCCTATATCTTAAAAATTGGAATGTAAAATTAGAAACCTCTTATTATTAAAAAAATTATACTCATCTTGGTTGAATTTTGGGTAAGAACTTTTTCAAAACAGACGACGTTCCCTTCATAACCTAAAATGTTTCATGCATACTCATTTAGATTCCTAAGAGGATCTCATTATCTCATCCAAAAAAGAATTAATGATCCTTAATGGTTTCCAATGACACTTTGTCTTTGTCCCTTTCTCAATTGTGCAGATGACTTTAAGCATACAAATGTTCCTGCTCATGCTTTGACCTCTAAAGTCTCTTGCATGATCACAGGATTAAAAAGAAATCATTTTTCCTACACTGACATGAATTTTGCATTCTTCTTTTACTCATGTTTAAAAAAATGTACCTGGGCTTACTTTATACATTTGTACCTTATTTTTAGAATTAAAAAACAGCAAAATAAGAAAGGGATACTTGTTTGGTCATAGAGAAAAACAGGGTACTGATTATAAAGGACCCTCTAAGCCCTTATGGGGATTTGAGATCTGTTTCTAAGAGAAAAGGGAAATCACAGAAGAGTTATCAGAAATGAACAAATCAAACAGACCTGGGTTTAAATACAGCTTCAAGTCCATACAGTTTCCTCAACTCTTCAATGGGCATACAAATAGTAACTCGCTCAATAGATTATAAGAATGAAGTGAATATAAATGATTTATATTTATATGACACCTAATATGCATGTACACATATTAATATATCCAGTTCAACAGTTTATTTAGAAGTTCATACTATGTGTAAAAATGAACCATTGATGATCGAAAATGATCTGGAGTGGGGAGAAGGCATGATCTGATTTCATTCTTCCTCTCACTCCACTACGTTACAGTAGAGACTCTATCCTGGTCTGATTCTGAAACGAAAACAATGTCTCTCTCTCCAAGTCCTAAATCTTCTGTTGTTGGGTGGTTAAGGGGAGGGAAGACAGGAGACAGCTGTCTGCTTGCATTCCTGGGCATCTGCCTGGATTGAGACGGCATTTCTGGTCTCACACTAGCTGTTTTTATCTATACCTGGCATGTAGTTTCATGGTAGTCTCAGAATGTGTGTGGTTTTCTTTGAGCAGATACATTTTCACTTCACTCCCATTCAAACTGAGTACTCCCTCAGAGAATGGCAGCTACACCTCTGTATGGCCTGACAATGGTCCAACCCCCATGTCCTCCATGGATGCTATGTTGCTTTGTTCAGCTGTCACCAAGAAAGTTCAAAAGCTTTTGCTTTTTCCTTTATCCACTGTGCACCTTCCTGTAGAAACATGTCAGCTGCTAAGGTCTTTTTAAGAAACCTGGTGTGAGAAAGGCACTCTTTTCTTCCCAGGCATTCTACACCAAGTTACAAATGACCGGGGAAAAATTTCCCTCCAACTCTCCCAGCTTTGAAATCTTTGGGTAAGAAGCATGAACCGTACTCTAAATTCATACACATCCCTAAAGGAAGCTATCAAGCTCGCTCAAGAACTTCTTCATCTTGTTCCTCCCTGTTATCATTTGAGTAGGCTTGCAGACTGCAACACAGAAAGCATCCAGCCTAGGGCCAAGAATCCAGTCTTCCCTTCTTTCTGGGATCTCTAATCTCTCTTGATGATTCTCCCTGAGCATAAGTTCCACTGACAGGTGAAAGTGTAGGGGTAGGAGAGGTTAGATATTTTCTCATTGAATAGTTCACTTCCTTGAAAGCAGATGATACCAGATTCTGATTCTCCTCTCCTCTTCCCCACCTGCAGGTACCTCCTTATATGATATAGGAGGGTTAGATGGTAAGGAGAGCAGGGCCTGTTCTGCCTTGTTCTGATGAAAATATGGAGGAGTTTTCCACCTAGTCATTTTTGGAGTAATTGAGCTACTTCTTCACCTGCAAAAGGAATAATCTAGTATGCAGAACAAATATAAAGAAGCAGCTATAATTTGGGTACTGGAAGAGAACAGAAAGGAGTAGGTTGAATTTTTTTAGCTAAAGCAATGGCTCACATCAGAATTAGGATAAACAACAACCAACCAAAGGGGAAGACAGGAGCATGCCACCTTAATAATCTGTATTTACTCATTTGGGCTTGTGAACAACTAATTTTTCCAAGGCTGCTTCATTATGTATACAATATAGCCAAGACATTTTAGAGTTAAGGAGTATCATCAAAATCCATATGCAACATTTATTCCCTTTTGCATCATGAAGACATGGATTCCATGTCACAGATGAGACTTTCTTCATCACTTCATTGGCTTTGTTTTGGGAATCCTGCTGCTTACTCATTTAATTGTTGGCATGGCTCCTGCTGAATGCTAGAGCTGTGAGGGTGACAGAGTCACGCAAGTCATACATTTTTCTGTTAGAATTGCTTTGTTTTCCTAACAGGAATGAAAGCCAAATCATATATTTTTAAAATATACTTATACAATCATATTTCAATTTCTCTTTTTCTTCATCCTTATTTGGGGCTTTTATTATTTAATTTCTTAATATCTCAATTTGATGACTTGAAACCGTCACTCGCAAACCATGTATTTACAGTTGCAAGTAGTCAGGGAAAGTTACATTTTGTATTATCCTTAGGCATTATAAATTCCTGAGTGTTATGCAAAGCATTGCTAGAATGATTTGCACAACGGGGGGTTCCGTTTTTAATAAAAGTGACTCTTATTTTTAATTATAGCAATTAAGATCTTCTTATTGGCAGGAAGAATACCGCTTTGCAGTCTTAAGGCTTTGTTTCTGCGATTCCACTGCGCTTAGAATATATCCTACTCTTTTGTGTATGGTTATTTCCAAGTCTCAGGATTATTGAACCTAGATTAGTAATATGTAGAAGGCAAATTCTTCAAAATATGTCTGAGGAACAGTTTTTATCTAAATAGGCTCAGTTTCTCATCATACTTTTGAAAAGAAAAGAAAAAGCAGCAATGCCTGAGGAATGAATACGTATCTTTGTGGAAACCTTGGTTGAAAATATTTTGTCACTATAACGTATTGTGAATGGATATTACACTTCAGGTTGGGTACATACTTAAACAATATGTTTTAAACAAACGACATTCATTTTTTTCACTCTCTCTGTGTGGTCCTCTTAAAGGAGAAAACTCATACAGGAATTAAAACTGCCAAAATGCCAAGTCTGTGACAGTTCTATTTCTGCGGTAGACCTAATTAAACCTGAAATTTTCCAATATTTTCACTGACATCATTTATGTTGTAATTAACAATTTTTACTGATAAAGACGGTTGTTTTCAGATGAAGTCTTTTAGCTTGTTGTGTTTAAAACTACAAAACTGAAATAATAAATCTATAATTACGAAAATTTCCTAGCCACTAGTTTGTACATGAGACTGCTCTACATCTGAGCAAAAACAAAAGGTAATTAAACGCAGATGGGAATAAGATTGCAGAATCCTAGAGCACTGCCTAGTGTTTCTATCTTTCTGGTATATTTTAACAATATTTGCAATTTGGCAAGTTATTTAGATGATAGCATTATTCTAAACCTATAAAAAATGCATCTTTTTGAGCAGGTGGCACAGCAAACTACAACAGTGTATATGATGAGGAATCAGAGAACTATATATAAATATTATGATGACACCTGGAAGTCTGTAAAATTTATATAAAGTAGCATAACAGTTGGGAACATGAATCTGTAGTCTGACATACATACACACACACACACACACACACACACCTTCTTAGATATAAAGTGTTGGGCTAGGTAATATACATATTTGATGGATAAGTAATTAAACATTTCTTAATATTACAATACTTGCAATGTATTTTTTTAACTTCCATGTTTTACCTAAATTCATTTCAATAAGAAATATTATGAGGAAATAGAGCCCCATTTATAGTAGTTTTCTTTTAAGTGGAACAAGGTTGGAATAAATGGAAAAAAAATTGACATTTCACCTTATCGGTCATCGTAAAAAATGAGAGAAAAAGACATGGCTGCTACAGAATGATTTGATCTGTTGTATTGATGGGTGGAGATAAAAGTGCTGAGAACCATATCTCAAGTTGGCACAGCTCACTGAAAGCAAATTTGCTGTGAATGATGATAATTTGTACTGAAAGAAATTAGTGCCAATTTGATTAGGAATTGCCCTTCTGTTCAGACTGCAGTGGCTCATACATCCTGTCTCAGTTACAGCTTTATCTAGGATTTAGGAGTACAACAAAAAGAGAGGAAAGAGAATGATTACAGAGAGCATTCTACTCCTTTGACTTGTAATTTTGGGGGGAGCCAAGAGGAGGAACAGAAAATTGATGATATTTACATTTCATGAAAAACTATACATTTTTTCCACCTGCAGGGCATTATGATAATTTATCTTAGGCTCAATGCATGAAATGAAAATGTTTCTAGCTCTTGTTTTCCCTTCATCTTACAAGTAAGAATAATTGATCAATTAAAAAAACACTAATACAGAACATACTATAATTTGTAAAGTGCTTTCACAACTTTTATTTTACTTAATTTTTACAACAACTCCAAGTTATAGGAACATTGACTCACAGAATCCAAGTCCTCATGACAAGTACACTTTACTAAACTGTTATGCATGTCCCTCCTAGGGGAATGAATCACCATTCCAGCTCTAATTTGCTCTACTTCCATCAATAAGTCTGCATAGTTCTAAGTTCCTGAAGAGATTGTGTAAACAGATCTCACTCAATACATTCTTAACCATTATATGTCTGTGATAACAAGAAAGTGTTGACCTTCCCTTTATTAATAGATGACAAAGTTCTTATCCCTCTCCCTTGAATTTTCAAATATAATTTATGCATATTTGATTGAAGCCTATCCAATTTTATTCAATTTTTGATATAAATCAACTAAGAAATCAATCGATCATCAATCTTTTCTTAAAATATTGTGCAAGGTGGGCAAGGATTAGGTGGTGGAGAAGAGGAAGTAAAAGAATAGCCTTACCTGGGCATTTATAAGTCTTACTTTCTCCATTTATGTCTCTCTCAAATATCATCTTTCCAGAGAGGCCTTCAGTTGCCACTCTAAATAGCCTAGAGCCATACCTTCACCCCAACCCCTGCCAATAATACGCACACCATATACTCAGCCTTTTTTAATTTTTGTTTAGAGCAATTATCACAACCTACATTTCACTAGTACTCATTTATTTGCTTATTGTGTCTCTATTAGAATGCTTTCTCCATGGGGTTAACCATTTTGTCCTACATCTAAATAATGCCTGGCACATGTTACTACTAATAACTAACACTCAAAGAGTGCTCACAACATCATTCATTTACTTAATTTAGAATGAAATAGGTACTATTAGCCTCTCCATTTCAGATATGAGAAACCTAAGGCACAGAGTGGTTAAGTAATTTGTTCAAGGTCATACAACTAGACCTGGTAGAGCTGGGATCTGAACCTAAAAAGCATGGCTCCAGAGTCTGTACCTTAACCACTATGTTGCAGACTCTGAAAATATATGCTTGATTAATAAACTGATAAATACAATTTTATTACTAGTGAAGTTTTGAGTATATAACACACTTTGTTTAAAAATTACGAGTATCTTTCACCTATGACCTTAGCCAAAGAACCTATTAATTAATTTGGAACCTGAAAGGAGATGAGAGTTTATTCAGATAATTTGTTTAAATTTTCCCTAAGCCACATGGTCAAGAAACTTTATAGTTGGTGTGTGTTTGTGTGTGTGTATTTTCCTTTATAGACTTAACTAATCTCCTATAAAATGAGAACCGTTGTTAGCAACTTGTTAATTAGGGTCATGTTTACCCTGCTAGAAAAAAAGGAAACATCAATTTGATTATTTAGAGTTATTATTTCCCATGGTAAAAGTCCAAGAACTTGAATTTCAAAACTGGCAAATTATCTTGTAGGTCTCTGTCAGCATTCTACTAGCAGTCAGGATGGAAATTGAGAAATTTAGTGGACATTATCAATTTTCACAATAGAATTGCCGTCAGGATCCAAAGACTTGATGATGAGTTTTTCTCTTTGCCTGGAGTTCACAGTTTAGTAATAGCAGGTGTATGATATATGTGTTAACTATGTACAGGTTTAAAATCAAAAATACATTGTTTTAAGTGCTTATGAAAAATGTGATGACCATTGCTTTCTCCTGTAACCAGATGCAGTTTTAAAACATATTCAGCTTTACTTATCAACAACTAAACTTTAAGGGGAGTCTAAGCTTCCAGGTGAGTCTCATTTCTGAAAGTTGCTTATCTTTTGTTGTTCTGCCTTATTCCTCTGAAGCTGGAGTCTGGGTGATGTACTTTTCTGGGCTTCAGCCGTTGATCTGCTCTGCTGCTCTGAACAAGATGAAAAATGAACTGCAAAATCTTTGAGAGTAAGGGCTACCTGGAGTTGTATTTATTCAACTTACAGCTCTAACCCAAAGGAAGGCCTTAAGGATTGGAGAAATAAATAAATTTAAAAAATAAATAAATAGAATATGCCAGTTCCTTCCACCATAAGTCTTATTCACTATTATCTCAATAACAAGGGTTTCTACTGTTGATGTTTTACTATTTGGAGTATTCAGTCTATAAAAGCTCTGATACATTAAAAAAGTAAAAATGATGGTTTAATATTTAATATGGGATTATTTATTTATTTTATAACAAAGTGCCCACTGCCCATGTCTTTAGATAAAGGGTAAATAATACATTTTATTTTCAGTATAAATAAATCATATGGACTCAATTCATACTACATTTTACCAGTAACAATATGACTACATTTTAAGCTACATACAAGGCAGAAAAGCTAACATTTGCCAAGTTACTCATTATATCCAAAACAGTTCTTTAATATAGTACTTAGTAAAAAGGCTTAAAAGCATCTGGTTCAGAGCGTGACATTTCATAGGACCTAAACATACAATTTTGAATTGGATTGGCTGAAAACACTAAACACAGAGAGATTTTTTGAATGATAATTTATTTCTTGTCACTGAAGGAACACTTAATCTCGAGCGAACTTCTAATGCGTTCTTCTTTCTATTTACACAAATTAGCTGTAGTGTAAACACACACAACACACTTTAAAAGAAAAAGTAAGGATGGAGTAAAAAGTGAATCTGCTAAAAATATTTTAAATACCTTTAAGCTGTTTCATTTCTTTTTTTTTAAGCACAGCACTCAGTCAGTTAAAGTAAGTTAGTATTGAGTGTAATTCATTCTTGAGCTTATCCCAGGTTTAATAAATAGGGCACTGCTGGGATGGTAGGCTTCAGAAATATAAATTGCCCTCTTGAAACAAAGCCACATTGATTGTTCTGACTCCAGTAAAAGATGTCATAAAGGTGATGGGTGTGGATTCAGAAATCTCATCTCCAGCAATAAAAGCTTAGACCAGAAACCCATAAGCTTCCAGCTACCATCTGTAAAGTCAAGTCTACCAGCAAGTAAAGAATTATAGTCCCTGGGACTTCCCTGGTGGTGCAGTGGTTAAGACTCTGCGCTCCCAATGCAGGGGGCCTGGGTTCGATCCCTGGTCAGGAAACTAGTTCCCACATGCACGCCACAATTAAGAGTTCTCATGCCGCAATTAAGAGTTCGCATCCCACAACAAAGGAGCTGATGAGTTGCAACTAAGGAACCCATGTGCTGCAACTAAGGAGCACACCTGCCACAACCAGGATCTGGTGCAACCAAACAAATATAATTAATTAAATAATTTAAAAAAAGAAGAATTATAGTCTTGTAAGAAATTATTAAACTTCTATATTTTTTTCATGTTATTTGTGATTTTCTGTTTTCTCACAGTAATCAATAGAAAACTCTTAATAAGTAATAATGGTTAACATTTTTGAGCATTTATTACATGCTGGACACTCTTCTAAGACACATTAGGTTCAGTTCTTATAAAAACCTTATGAGAACATTTAACATACCACAGGCTAATTTTCAAAGAGGATGGATTAGGGAAAAAATCACCAGCTCCTATTCAACGCTGGCTATCCTTCCTTGGGTCACTTCTGACTCCATGACCCTGCATATTCCTCCTTCAGTTTTGTTAATATACTCCTGACCCCCACACATTGGTTCCTGGCAAGAAGTAAACACACAGCAGGCTTGTAGAAAGAGAGAATGAACGTACCTTTCTACCTTATGTTACATCTGGCATCAGGCAGGCTCTATCTAATCCCACCTAATCCAAAAGCTGGATCACCAGCTCCCTCTCATCTTTGGTTCCCATGCAAGTCCTTTCCTACTTTGCCGGGCACATGCAGACCAGTTTTCTCCTGGCTTTTTTCTGGCTCTCCTTTCCCTCATCCCTGGCGCTATCTCCAGGCATCTGCTCTGCCAAGAGAGAAGCAGAGTGTTGCCTGAGAAAGAAAACTGAGAGAAAGAAATGAAAGTTGCCAGAGAGCCCTCTCCAAAGGGCAGAGCAGCTTTAGTGAAGGCAGAAGAAACCAGAGTTGCAGAGTGGTCACCTGTCAAGTTAGACGCCACCCCTGTTGCACTAGCCGCAGCCCCAGCTCCAACCCCCAACCTTGGCCCCCACCAGGTCATCCAGTGTGACTGACCCTGCTTCTACTAATCCCTCTGCAAGAGGACACAAAGTTTCTAGCTAAGAGGGGAGCAGCCAAGAAGGAAAGAGAGAGGAGGAGAAGGAGGGAAGAACTCACAAGACAAAAGGGAGAGAAATTGGCTCAAAGATGGTTGAAGAGTGGACTCACAGTGAGGAAGAATTCTGGCATTGAGAAGCTAAGGAAGCCAAGAGAAGGAAGAGCAACTGCAAAGGCAAGCAGAAGAGAGAGAAAGAAGCAGCAGGGAGATGGAACACATTCAGAAATAGAAAGAAGAATCTTGTGTTCCAGAGGAAGAGAAGATCCCACTGGAATGACAGAAGCATTTCTAGAGAGAATAGGATGGTATGAAGACAAAGAAACAACTTGAGCAGGTTATGAAAAGGACTAGAAGGAGGGAAGCTGAAGATAAAGCTGTCAATCTAAGAAATGGACATATAGGCAAGGGAGCTAGCAATGGAGGAACAACATCTCCGCTTCCATGTGAGACAAACTCCAGGGAATGGAGAAACAGCAGCCATCTTAGAGTCACTGTGTTCCAGGTACTCCCCAGGCTATAATCATAATCAAATGCAACCAAAATTTTTCATGAGGTTTGCCTGGTGGACAAAAAATATCTTTCATATATTGTTAAATTTAAGATCAAGCCAAATCAGCAGGAAATTATCCAATGGGAATCTTACAAAAGCAGTTTCAGCAGAATTAAGAGACAGAAACAGGATAGGAGCTAGCTGGGGGTTCATCTAATGGTAAGGGAACCTGTGACAAGATTATTACTTTGAAAAATGTGAATGAGAGAGGAGGAGGTAGATACTAGACTGAGGATGTAAACTCAAAGGAGAGTTGTGTTTCTTTGGTTTGGCTTGGTTTTTAGAAAAAGAAGAGCTTTAGCATATGTGTGTAGGTTAAAGGCAAGAAGACAGTAGACAAGGAAAGACAGAAGCTACAAGAGAAGCAAGAGATAACTGAATGAGGAAGATTCAGGAAAAAGTAGAAGATGGGTACATGGGGAGACTGTCTTTGAATAGAAAGAAAAAGAACTCACTCTGTGAATGATTCTATGAACCATTCTATGGTTCTGGACAAAAAGGGCTGTTAGAAAATCTGAGGTAGGTGATGGACATGAATTTAATGGGAGGCATGCTATGTCTGAGTTTTCTCTGTGTGCTGGAAGGCAAGGTCATCAGCTAAAGGAGGGGTGGGTGGGAGTCAGGAAAGGTGGAAATGTTGGGAATACATGCTAAGAGAAACTAGATAGGGAGATGGCAAAAGACAAGTAACAATGACAAGCAGTATTAAAGTTTTAATAAATATTATTGGATACAAAAATTCATAATTTATATATATATATTACCCTGTGTTATTAGATATTAGGTAATATATTTCAGAATATTTGGTAAGACATTGACTTGGATTTGATACAAATATGTGGACTACGAGGTTACTTCTTTGACATGATAAAACTGTCTGTAGGGCTTTACACCAAAAATGCTTTCTTACTACCCCAATTTCCTGCATTAATAATTCACTCATTTGTTATGAAAAGCTTTTCAATTCAAACAATTTCCCCCTAAAATTCCCCTAAAACCTTGAGCATTATTAGCTGAGGACAAAGTCCTGGAGTAATGGAAGACTACTGTCTTCAACAAAGAGCTCGTCCCTAGGGAGAGAAACCAGGTGGGCTTTGAAACAGGATTTGGAGGGATAGACCCTGAAATTGGACAAATAGCACTGTATTTTGATGGGGGTTACTATGCTTTTCAAATCTTTTACTTCTGTGAAAATCTGAGGTTCTTACCTAAGAACAATTTGATAAACAGTTAACATACTGAGAATTTTTTTTTTAACGTCAGAATTATTTTTCCCAGAGCTTATCCACCTCTGTTGAAGTCATGGATATATTTGTCTTTGGATTTCTTCTATTGTGTAGACGCTACTAAGTGTCATCCGTGTGTGTGTGTGTGTGAGTGTGTGTGTGTGTGTGAGTGTGTTTCTCTTCACTGAATCTACAATACAGGAAACATTGATTTTGTTGTCTAAAAGAATACTATATCCTCAACAGAAATGATAACTTGCCATTTATTATGAAATCTGACCTCTATGTTACAGCAATGAAACTGCTGAAGATCAATGTGATATCTTGGGGGAAAAAAAAAAAAAACATTAAAAATAAAAGTTGATGAAGGTCACTCTATCTTATAATTCTCTTTTGTACTATTTCCAGTCACCAGGAGAAATTAAGAAAGGAAAGACTAACATTTTTATTCCTTCTCTGAGAAACAATGGCACTAGAATAGACTTCCTATTTTAGCAGAATAAAACGGTGAATCTATGGCTATACACAGCAGGAGAGCTAAAACACTTTGCACAGTTAAATTGGGATGCATCCCAGAGAACAGGCTTGGGAGATTTAAGGATGAGGCCAAGTACTTGGGCAGAATCAATGCAAAGGTAATCACATTTGCCTTAATGCAGAGCAAAAAAGTGAGAGCAGCCTGAAGGATGAGATAGAAGTAAAATGGAGTGAATTAGAAGTTGAAACATGGAATAAGAGGGGGCCTTGTTACTATAAACCTCTAAAAATCACATATATTGGGGGATGGCCTTCCCACAGTACCGGGGTAGTGGACCCAGCCCATTTTATTCCAGTGTCATAGGGCAAGATGACTTCAAGTGATATCTAGGTTACTTCTCTAAGTTATAAGCTTCATGAAGTTTTAAATCACTAAAAAATTTTAACTTAGTTGGGATATCAGTGCCTTATTGGTATCATATGTTACACATTTTATGTTACTTTCTAGTAGCCCCCTTTTTTTTGTGGGGGGGAGTCACTATTACACATTAAAAATGCAAATGAGTATGTATGTGGCTCATCTCCACTTAAGGAATGTAACTCCTCAACTCAGCTTCAGCTCACATGTTCTGTATCTTGGATCTCATTGCAATGACTAGTGAGTGAACTGAAGAATTTTCTGGAATGTGGTTAGTTTAAATACAAATATCTAAATAATATGTCTAATATAGACTTCGGTAAATGTTACCCACTAATGAACATCATTATGCCTTGTGAGAAGTGTGCGATATAAATGGATCCCAAACTAGTTCATATTATACCTTATTTTTTTTCAGTGTTTATTACATTGTTCAGCAGGTATTTTAAAAGTGAATATTACATGTGAATTTCAAGAGATTTGGTATTGGCATCTGTATTTCTTAGAGAAGAAGAGAGAATAAAATTTTTAGGTAATTCAAACAAAACATACACAAAACAATAAGCTAATACATTTATTAAAAGTAGCTTGTTTAACAGTGAAGAAAGGGAGATTTAAAAATTATCTAATCAACTTTATAAAATGACAAACATGACAGATGAGTTTCTTACTACTTTCCTTCATATTTTTCTACAGACTCCTCCCTCCACATACCCCCGCAAATTATGACTCTTTGAAAGAACACACATGCATTTATCTTCAGTCAAGAGCCTGAGTCAAGTCTGGAAACATAGACTTGGTGGTTGTGAGGTTAAAAAAATAATAAAATTAGTTTTTAAAACAAAATAATAATTTGCTGTGTTTCCTTCATCTAATTTCTCTTAGGGTTCATACCTCATATTACCTCACAGATAAATTAGGAAACAAATGCCGTCTCCTATTTTACAAAATTGTAAGCTTAAAATGAAAACACTGCTCAGAATCTCTCAGTGAATAGCTCTACTCCCCATAACTAAACTAAGCATTTGAGATAATGCATCAACTCTTCAAGATCATAGTTTTGTTTAACATACATAACAACAATGCAGTGAGTGATACCTTGGGGATTCCCCATTTATCTGAAGCACATGCATTTATATCAGGGTATATGAAAAAGGGTTAAAGTAAAACTATCACATAAATATTTATTTAGGAGAATTTATTTTTGAAGGTGGTAAAAATGAAGTCTTATGCTGATAAAAGGGGTGAAAAGCATTAAGTCAACTGAGTCAATATTTGAAGAGGGAGGGTGAATACCAACTGCCAATTTGCTAATCAGCTTTCATAAATGTCCAAGATGACTGTCTTTCATTGAGAATGCATTTCAGTCTTTGTTTATTAAATTTCAGATGGTTTACTAAAACTGCCAACAAGAGGACTAATTGATGCCAATTATAGAGTCTTTCTCAGAGGAATTGGAATGAGTCCACACATTCATTTCACACACATGACTCATCTGCCCTCAATTTAATAATGATGATTAGCCACCTTGATACCATTATAGATAAAAATACAATCCCTGATTTGTCTTGTATAATATCTCATCTGACATTAGATCCAGATATTAGTCATACTGATATAACAGATTTCCCAGAATTTGGATTTAATTTTCAGTTTTCCCAGTATCACCATCTCTTTAGGAATGCAAAATTCAATTTCATGAGAAACAAGAATCTAATTTTAAAATATTATCGAAATGCTACTGTTAAAAAAGTCTTTTTATAGAAAATTCAAAAATAACACAAGCTGTGCTACTATAGTGCACGTCTGAATTGACAATGCAAGAAGCATGATTTTAGTCTAATTCTGAATGACAGTTGCTATCTACGATGCTGCTTTTTTAATGTAAATAACTGATCATATCCCCAGAAGTTAACGTCCTACTTCACCAAGCCCTATTGAAATACTCACTCCTATATATGAACGTCCTGCTTCTTCAAGCCTTACTGAAATACCCACTTCTATTTAAAAGCTACTACACATCTCTACAACATCACAATGTTTTTATTCTTATAGGCAAAGAATGAAATTCTTAGACTGCAAAAAGAAAGTCTCTCCCTCATATATTCTTAATAAAAATTGGTAGGATTATTCCTTAAAATGAAGTAAGAGAACAGAGGATAAAATCTACCATTTATCATATTCTACTATATGCCAGGCATTACACTAAGTATTTTATATGCATTGTCTAATTTAATCCTCAGAGCAAATTTATGTTGAAGATATGGTGATCTCTTCTCAAAGATGAGTAAATGGAAACTAATTCTCTGGTGACATCATCATGCAATGGAGAATAGAGCATAGAAATGAAAGGAGGTCTGAGAGGATGACTTGTAGCAACTACAGAATTTAAATGGTGGATGACTTTGCTTTGAGTGTAAAGGTTTTCATACGAGTTCAAGTAATTATATACATGCTCAAGCAAATGTAATGTCAATTGGGTTTCTTGTTTTTTACTTGAAAACGTGAAGAAATTTAATTTATTTATTTTGGTTCTACATACAGGGTATGATTTTGGTACAAAGGGTAGGCAGATTTTCTCAGCTAAGTAAAATTATATGTTTTAAATCCATTATCCCACTATCACCCAAATGCCTTCTTGGGAACACAATGTACACAAGCAAAGTCTAGTAAAAAAGGAGCCAGAGTCTAAATTTCTAAACATTTAGAAGAGGAGAAGATCCTGGGGATCAAAAGTGGTCAATGCTACCTGAATAACAGGGAGACTACCAAAAATCATAGTCAAAATTGATGCTTGCACGTTACAACCATCGCATCTCCTACGTTAAGGTTATTTACACCTTCTCTTTTTCATGGAATTTGCAATAAATTTGGAATATTGAAATGCCTTGTCTCACTTTGGACTAATATTTATACTTTAGCCTATAGAATAAACTCTTCCTAATAATAACATTGTATGAACTCTCTTGTGACGCAAACCATCATATTATCTAAAATTTTTGTATTAGTAGTCTTTAATCCATCATTTGAAAGGGTGCACTAATGGGTTATGGCTAAATTTATTTTAAAAAATAATTCACTTCAAATAATCATTGCATATTAATAAACTCCCTAATAGTTATTACCCTTTTACATGTCTCCAAAATAGGTTTTAAAATTTTAATTGAGAGCGTTGAGAATGTCCTTGCAGAGTTCAATGGGTTTGTTAGTGAGTGATTCAAGTAAATTTCAGTTTATATCTTTCTGCATGCCTCATCTTTTTAAAAGTAGATCAAAAATATCTTAATAATAAAACAGATATGCCCATAGTATCTGCATGGTTTCTAAAAGAAAGGTAGTGGATAAGCAAAATGAGCAAAAGTCCCTAAGCAGGATAAGTGCTCACCTTATATAGTTCCCAGACATTACAAAATCAAATTGAGTTAAAAAAGATGAACTATGCTTTTGAAAACTTAAATCAGCCATTGTTTTATTTAAGAATTTGCCTGCTGGATCAGTCTTGCAAATTCAAATTTGTCACAACAAGAGCAACAAAATCAAAACAACAAAATACACAAGTGCATGTCTTTGACTTTAATTCTAATTTTACTAATTTCACTCAGAGCAACAGTTCACCTACTCTGCTCTTTGCCTGTTATTGGCAGGTGATAGTACCATTTGTGTCCATCTTTCTATTAATTTCCAGCTTAAGTAGAAGAAATCCCTTTGTCCTGAGAACCCTGGCATAAGTTACTGAATGAAGAGTACAGACATACAAAAGGATTTACTTCAGGGTCTAATGAAATCTGACAAGCTTTTCTAGGAATTTCAGGATAATTTTTTTCATTAATTAAGATCAAATATGGAAACATTTGCCAAGTGATTTCAAGAGTTATGTTAATGAAGCCATGAAAATGTTTGATGTCTCCATAGATAAGGAAAATAATGCTATGATACAGAGGAGGGATTTTTTTTTTTTAATGCCATCACACAACTTTGGACAAATGAATCAAGTGAATAAATGAATGAATATACAAAGAATTGAACGAAGGTTAAGCTTAGCATGGGAAAAGAGAGTTTAATTATAGTAAAGGCCTTTTAAAATATCAAATATCATAGCAGAGCTGAATAAAATGATTTTCTCCGAAGCTTATTTTTTCAAAGACAATATGTATCAGACATTGTACATTGTATCCTGAAAGCCTTTTTTTTTTTTTTTTTTAATATTACAAAATGTCTGTAGAGAATGAAGCCCCAACATATTGGAGATGTTATTTTTAACTGTGTAGTTTATACACTGGGAATTTGACATAAAGAAAAAGATTTCACTGTTGTAGTAGAACATCATTTTGAATGTCCAAAAACCCTCAAAGGACTTGGTAACAAGAGCCACTCAGTATAAAATATTCCATGTACTGTGATATACTGGGAACTGTTCACTAATGAGAAGCAGAAAATAATAAGAAATAAATGTAGGTGCTTAGAACATTTGCCGGAATTGCCAGAGGGATAAAGGGAAACTCTGATCCATATGTTATGGGAAAGAATAACAAGATGTTTGTCTAAAAGCGACTTTTATCAGAAGTGACTTAAAATATCCACCTATTTTACATCTAGTTTCAACAGACTGTTTCACTTTTAAACGACTTCAACATGAGATCAACATTTATGACAATAAATATCTAAGGCCTGAAATAATCAGTTAGCTGGCTAAATCAATAAACAGCAATATTAGTTTAAACAAGGAAAGGAAATATAGTGATTGTATGATATGCTCTACAAATTTGCAAGTCATTAACAATTTAAATATCACTAATAAGGATGAATTTAGTGATTATTGAACACATTTACTACAAAATGGGCAGTTTATTTCTAGGAAATACTTCCATCATCAATAATCAGCATATGTCAATCTTCTAATTTATAAATATATTTTAACTTATTTATTTAATTTATAATCTAATTTATATATATGCAGTATAAATACATTTTTCTTCTAATTTCTGTGAAACCTCACATACCTTTCCCATAAAATATTCATTAAAATACTTTTTATGTACTTGATATAACTGGTAATATTTATGTAGAAATAACTGTAACTTTGCTTTTCTTATAATTTAGAGAAGAAATTTAGAATTCAAAGGAGAATTTTTTGATTGAATAAAAATAAAGAAAGGTTATATATGGAATAATGAAACTTTAGAACAAAAACTCAGTAGTTAGGTACAATAAAAGATAATAGGAAATTCTTACTGAACAATTTTACTAGCCTCTTTGCATCATTATGATAATATACAAAATATATTTAATGCATTTTACACTGATGTTTTATACCAGACATAATGGTGACTACAATAGTATCCAATAAAGAATATAGAGGCACTAGGCTAAGGACTGTAAATGTACATTAATCCTCACAACTTAACACATCTACAGTTAAGCCCATTTTACAGACATGGACACCAAGTTGTAGACATGATAAAAGAATATGATGTTAGTTAATTAGAGGCACTAAAGCAGGGATTTTTAACCAATGCTGTCTGAAGCCAAACCCTCTGTTCTTTCCCTACCATACTGCTTCCTGCAATTACTTATTCCACAAATGTTTATGGTTTGTCTAGTATGAATCAGGCATCATATTAGGTGCCAGGTACTACGCTAGGTGCTAACAGCTAAGGAGGTAGAATGTATGCAAAAGGGTATGCACTTTGCCACTAGACAAACTTGAATTTAAATTCCAGTTCACTCACTGTAAGACCATGGACTGATTATGTAACTTGTTAGGGTTGTGGTTCCTCCTTTATAAACTGGAAATGACAATGGAATCTTCTTCATAGTGTTGCTATGAAGATTAATTGTAATGAGCGTTAGGTACTTAGCACAGTGCCAAGACATGATATATGCACACACAATAGTATGTGTTATCATTGGCACTTCAGAGTCATTATGAAGGTTAAATGAACTGGCATTATCAAATTTTTGGCACATCAAAAATATTGGTTTTAAACTTTCCCATTCTACTAGAGAAAGATATAATACATACTTATTGGATCAAATAATTATCATTTTCTACAACACTAAAACCATGGATGATAAACAGGAAATTATAAACATAGCTTATTGAAAACATAATTATTATAGACTAAACTGCTTATGAATCCAACCTGTTTTATAGATTATATGAAAATAAGTGAATAGAAAATTATTATCTAGAAGAGGCTTTTCTGCACATTAAAAAAAATGTCTTGCATTTTTTGTCTCATATGTTAAGACCAGAAAGATTGAGCTTCTCTTATTTGGATTCAGTAAACAATATTTATTGAATGGGCATATGATTCTCTTTTCAAGATAGAGTGTGCATGTGTATGTGACTTTCCAAATTAGGCTAATTCAAGAAGAATACATATAAGAGGAAGAGAGTCAAAGAGAGAATAGAATAGGCAAAAAAAAAATTAATAATTTTGGTTTTGGGAAAATTTTTTTTATCTTGACATTAAAATTAATAAAATTGTTTGGTTCTAGATGTTTTTGGCCCTGGAGTAATAGGATGTCTCGGGCAAAAACATTAGAAGACCTGGGTCTCATTCTGCCTTTGACGCTAAATCAATGAGAGCAAAGCTCCTCATTTCTTTGGGATCCTTTGTGTGGATAGTAGTATTGTCTAAAATGTATTGAGCACTTACCATTAAGTCATTTATTCTTCCAAGTAATATTATTCCATATTACAGATTAGGGACTTTTGGCACTGGGAAATTTTTTAAATGTCCTGAGTCCAAAACTACTTTGTACTGCAGTCTGGATTCAAATCCAGACAGTTTACTACCAGGGTTGTACTCTCAACCAATACTCTGTGTAAAAATTCTGAGTTTCCAGAAACATACAGTCTGCCAAAACTGAATCAAGAAGAAACAGAAAATTTTAATAGACCGAACACTAGGAGTGAAATAGAATCTGTAATTTTAAAATTCCCTGCAAATAAAAGTCCAGGGTAGGATGGCTTCACTGGGGAATTGTATCAAACACACAAAGAAGAATTTATGTACATCCTTATCAAACTATTCCAAACGACTGAAAAGGAGGAAATACTCCCAAATTCATTCTATGAAGCCACCATCACCCTGATACCAAAGTCAGACAAGGACACTACAAAAAAAGAAAATTACAGACCAATATCTTTGATGAATATAGATGCAAACCTCCTCAACAAAACATTAGCAAACCAAATCCAACAATATATAAAAAGGATCATACACCATGATCAAGTTGGATTCATTCCAGGATCACAAGCACAGCTCAACATATGCAAATCAATCAGTGTAATACACTACATTAAGAAAAGACAAAAACCACAGGATCATCTCAATAGACTCAGAAAAAGCATTTGATAAAATTCAACATCCATTCATGATAAAAACTCTTGCCAAAGTAGGTGTAGAGGAAACATATCACAACATAATAAAAATCATTTATGACAAGCCCACAGCCAACATAATACTCAATGGTGAAAAGCTGAAAGCCTTACCTTGAAATTCAGGAACAAGACAAGGATGTCCACTCTCACCACTTCTATTCAACATAGTACTGGAAGTCCTAGCCATAGAAATCAGACAAAAATAATAAATAAAATTTATCCAAATTGGAAAGGAACAGGTGAAATAATCACTCTTTGCAGATGACATGATACTCTATATATAGAGAATCCTAAAGACTCCACACAAAAACTATTAGTACTGATAAACTAGTTCAGCAAGGTAGCAGGATACAAGATTAATTACAGAAATCTGTTGCATTTCTTTATACTAACAATAAAATATCAGAAAGGGAAAGTAAAAAAAAAAAAAATCCTGTTTAAATTTCATTAAAAAAAAAACTTGTAATAAACTTAACCAAGAAGGTTAAAGACCTGTATGCTGAAAACTATAAAACACTGATAAAGGATACTGAAGATTATTCAAAGAAATGGAAAGATATCTTGTGCTCTTGAATTGGAATAATTAATATTGTGAAAATGGGCACACTACCCAAAGCAATCTATAGATTTAATGTGATTCCTATCAAAATGGCCATGATATTTTTCACGGTACTAGAACAAATAATCCTAAAATTCATATGAAAATATAAAAGACCCAGAATTGCCAAAGCAATCCTGAGGGAAAAGAACAAAGCTGGAGGTATTAACCCTTCTACACTTCAGACAATACCAGAAATTTATAGTAGTCAAAACAGCATGGTATTGGCACAAAAACAGATATGTTGAACAATGGACCAGAATAGAGAGGCCAGAAATAAACCTGCACACCTATGGTCAATTAATCTACAACAAAGGAGGCAAAAATATACAATGGTAAAAGTGGTGTTGGAAAGCTAGACAGCTAAATGTTAATCAATGAAATTAGAACAATTTCTCACACCATATACAAAATAACTCAAAATGGTTTAAATAACTAAATATAAGACATGATACCATAAAACTAGAAAAGAACATAGGCAAAACATTCTCTGACATAAACTGTAGCAATATGTTCTTAAATCTGTCTCCCAAGGCAAAAGAAATAAAAGCAAAAATAAACAAATGGGACCTAATCAAGCTTAAAAGATTTTGCACAGCAAAGGAAACCATTAACAAAACAAAAAAGACAACCTATGGACTGGGAGAAAATATTTGCAAACAATACAACTGACAAGGTCATAATTTCCAAAATATACAAAAAGCTTATACAACTCAATATCAAAAAAACAAACAACCCAATCAAAAAACGGGCAGAAGACCTAAATAGACATCTGTCTAAAAAAGACATACAAATGGCCAACAGGCACATGAAAAGATGCTCAACATCGCTAATTATTAGAGAAATGCAAATCAAAACTACAATGAGGTATCACCTCACACCGATCAGAATTGCCGTCATCAAAAATCTACAAACAATAAATGCTGGAGAGGATGTGGAGAAAAGCGAACCCTCCTACACTGTTGGTAGGAATGTAAATTGATAAAGCCACTATGGAGAACAGTATGGAGTTTCCTTAAAAAACTAAAAATAGAACTACCATATGACCCAGCAATCAGACTACCGGGCATATACCCTGAGAAAATCATAATTCAAAAAGAGTCATGTAAGAGAGATCATCAAGACGGCGGAGGAGGAAGATGTGGAGATCACCTTCCTCCCCACAAATACATCAGAAATACATCTACCTGTGGAACAACTCCTACAGAACACCTACTGAATGCTGGCAGAAGACCTCAGACTTCCCAAAAGGCAAGAAACTCCCCACGTACCTGGGTAGGGCAAAAGAAAAAAGGAAAAACAGAGACAAAAGAATAGGGAAAGGACCTACACCTCTGGGAGGGAGCTGGGAAGGAGGAAAGGTTTCCACACACTAGGAAGCCCCCTCACTGGTGAAGACGGGTGGTGGCGAGGGGGAAGCTTCGGAGCCACGGAGGAGAGCACAGCAACAGGGGTGCAGAGGGCAAAGCGGAGAGATTCCCGCACAGAGGATCGGTGCCGACCAGCACTCACCAACGCAAGAGGCTTGTCTGCTCACCAGCCGGGGCAGGTGGGAGCTGAGAGCTGAGGCTCCACATTCAGCTTCAGAGTTCAGATCCCAGGAATAGGACTGGGGTTGGATGCGTGAACACAGCCTGAAGGGAGGCTAGTGTGCCACAGCTAGCCGGGAGGGAGTCCAGAAAACAGTCTGGAGCTGCCGAAGAGGCAAAAGACCATTGTTTAGGAGTGCGCGAGGAGAGGGGATTCAGAGCACCACCTAAACGAGTTCCAAAGATGGGCGTGAGTCGCGACTATCAGCACGGACCCCAGACACAGCATGAAATGCTAAGGCTGCTGCTGCAGCCACCAAGAAGCCTGTATGCGAGCACAGGTCACTATCCACACCTCCCCTCCCGGGAGCCTGTGCAGCCCGCCACTGCCAGGGTCCTGTGATCCAGGGACAACTTCCCTGGGAGAAAAACTGGCACACCTCAGGCTGTTGCAACATCACGTAGAACTCTGCAACCACAGGCTCATCCCGCATTCCGTACCCCTCCCTACCCCCAGCCTGAGTGAGCCAGAGCCCCCTAATCAGCTGCTACTTTAACCCCGTCCTGTCTGGGCGGGGAACAGATGCCCTCAGGTGATCTAGAGTCAGAGACGGGCCCAAATCCAAAGCTGAAACCCAGGAGCTGCGCAAAAAAAGAAAAGAAAGGGAAATTGCTCCCAGCAGCCTCAGGAGCAGCAGATTAAATCTCCACAATCAATTTGATGTACCCTGCATCTCTGGAATACCAGAATAGACAACGAACCATCCCAAAATTGAGGCAGTGGATTTTGGGAGCAACTGTAGACTTCAGGTTTGCTTTCTGCATCTAACTTTTTCTGGTTTTATGTTTATCTTAGTTTAGTATTTAGCATTTATTATCATTGGTAGATTTGTTTATTGATATGGTTGCTCTCTTCCTTTTTTTTAATATATAGATATATATATATTTTTTCCTTTTACTCTTTTTGTGAGTGTGTATGCGTATGCTTCTTTGGGTGATTTTGTCTGTATAGCTTTGCTTTTACCATTTGTCCTAGGGTGCTGTCTGTCCATCTTTGGGTTTTTTTTTTAGTATAGTTTTTAGCGCTTATTATTGGTGGATTTGTTTTTTGGTTTGGATGCTCTCTTCTTTCTTTCTTTCTTTCATACTTTTTTTCCTCCCTTTTCTTCTGAGCTGTGTGACTGACAGGGTCTTGGTGCTCCACCCAGGTGTCAGGCCTGTGTCTCTGAGGTGGGAGAGCAAAGTTCAGGACACTGGTCCACCAGAGAAATCCAGGCTCCATATAATATCAAATGGTGAAACCTCATCCAGAGATCTCCATCTCAATGCTAAGACCCTGCTACATTCAATGACCAGCAAGCTAGGGTGCTGGACACCCTATGCCAAACAACTAACAAGACAGGAGCACAACCCCACCCATTAGCAGAGATGCTGTCTAAAATCATAATAAGGTCACAGACACCCCAAAACACACCACCAGATGCAGTCCTGCCCACCAGAAAGACAAGATCCAGCCTCATCCACCAGAACACAGGCACTAGTACCCTCCACCAGGAAGCCTACACAACCCACTGAACCAACCTTAGCCACTGGGTGCAGACAACAAAAACAATGGGAACTACAAACCTGTAGCCTTCAAAAAGGAGACCCCCAAACACAGTAAGTTAAGGAAAATGAGAAGACAGAGAAACACACGGCAGATGAAGGAGCAAGGCAAAAACCCACCAGACCAAACAAATGAAGACGAAATAGGCAGTCTACCCAAAAAAGAATTCAGAGTAATGATAGTAAAGATGAACCAAAATGTTGGAAATAGAATGGAGAAAATACAAGAAATGTTTAACAAGGACCTAGAAGAACTAAAGAGCAAACAAACAATGATGACCAACACAATAAATGAAATGAAAAATTCTCTATAAGGAATCAATAGCAGAATAACTCACGCAGCAGAATAGATAAGTGCCCTGGAAGATAAAATAGTGGAAATAACTACCACAGAGCAGAATAAAGTAAAAAGAATGAAAAGAATTGAGAACAGTCTCAGAGACCTCTGGGACAACATAAAGTGCACCAACATTCGAATTAGAGGGGTCCCAGAAGAAGAAGAGAAAAAGAAACGGTCTGAGAAAATATTTGAAGAGATTATAGTTGAAAACTTCCCTAATATGTGAAAGGAAATAGTCAATCAACTCCAGGAAGCACAGAGTTCCACACAGAATAAATCCAAGTAGAAACACGTCAAGACACATATTAATCAAACTATCAAAATTAAATACAAAGAAAAACTATTAAAAGCAGCAAGGGAACTCAGCAAATAACATACAAGGGAATCCCCATAAGGTTAACGGCTGATCTTTCAGCAGAAACTCTGCAAGCCAGAAGGGAGTGGGAGGACATATTTAAAGTGATGAAAGGGGAAAACCTACAACCAAGATTACTCTAGCCAGCAAGGAACTCATTCAGATTTGATGGAGAAATTAAAATCTTTACAGACAAGCAAAAGCTAAGAGAATTCAGCACCACCAAACCAGCTTATAACAAATGCTAAAGGACCTTCTCTAGGCAGGAAACAAAAGAGAAGGAAAAGACCTACAATAACAAATGTAAAACAATTAAGAAAATGGTAATAGGAGCATACATATTGATAATTACCTTAAATGTAAATGGATTAAATGCTGCAACCAAAAGACATAGACTGGCTGAATGGATAAAAAACAACACCCGTCTATATACTGTCTACAAGAGACCCACTTCAGACCTAGGGACACATACAGACTGAAAGTGAGGGGATGGAAAAAAATATTCCATGTAAATGGAAATCAAAATAATCCTGTAGTAGCAATTCTCATATCAGACAAAATAGACTTTAAAATAAAGACTATTACAAGAGACAAAGAAGGACGCTACATAATGATCAAGGGATCAATCCAAGAAGAAGATATAACAACTGTAAATATTTATGCACCCAACATAGGAGCACCTCAATACATAAGGCAAATGCTAACAGCCATGAAAGGGGAAATCGACAGTAACACAATCATAGTAGGGGACATTAACACCCCATTTTCACCAATGGACAGATCATCCAAAAAATGAAAATAAATAAGGAAACACAAGCTTCAAATTTTACATTAAACAAGATGGATTTAATTGATATTTATAGGACATTCCATCCCAAAATAACAGAATACACTTTCTTCTCAAGTGCTCATGGAACATTCTCCAGGATAGATCATATCTTGGGTTACAAATAAAGCCTTGGTAAATTTCAGAAAATTGAAATCATATCAAGTATCTTTTCGGACCACAATGCTATGAGACTAGATATAAATTACAGGAAAAAAAACTGTAAAAAATACAAACACATGGAGGCTAAACAATACACTACTAAATAACCAAGATATCACTGAAAAATCAAAGAGGAAATCAAAAAATACCTAGAAACAAATGACAATGAAAACACGATGACCCAAAACCTATGAGATGCAGAAAAGCAGTTCTAAGCAGGGAGTTTATAGCAATACAATCCTACCTCAAGAAACAAGAAACATCTCAAATAAACAACTTAACCTTACACCTAAGGCAATTAGAAAAAGAAGAACAAAAAAAAAACCCCCAAAGTTAGCAGAAGGAAAGAAATCATAAAGATCAGATCAGAAATAGATGAAAAAGAAATGAAGGAAACATTAGTAAAGATTAATAAAACTAAAAGCTGGTTCTTTGAGAAGATATACAAAATTGAAAAATCATTAGCCAGATTCATCAAGAAGAAAACTCAAATCAATAGAATTAGAAATGAAAAAGGAGAAGTAACAACTGACACTGAAGAAGTACAAAAGATCATGAGAGATTACTACAAGCAACGATATGCCAATAAAATGGGCAACCTGGAAGAAATGGACAAATTCTTAGAAAAGCACAACCTTCCGAGAGTGAACCAGGAAGAAATAGGAAATATAAACAGAACAATCGCAAACACTGAAATTGAGACTGTGATCAAAAATCTTCCAACAAACAAAAGCCCAGGACCAGATGGCTTCACAGGCGAATTCTATGAAACACTTAGAAAAGAGCGAACACCTATACTTCTCAAACTCTTCCAAAATATAGCAGAATGAGGAACACTCCCAAACTCAATCTACGAGGCCACCATTGCCCTGATACCAAAACCGGACAAGGATGTCACAAAGAAAGAAAACTACAGGCCAATGTCACTGATGAACACAGATGCAAAAATCCTCAACAAAATACTAGCAAACAGAATCCAACAGCACATTAAAAGGATCATACACCAAGATCAAGTGGGGTTTATCCCAAGAATGCAAGGATTCTTCAAAATATGCAAATCAATCAATGTGATACACCATACTAACAAATTGAAGGAGAAAACCATATGATCAACTCAATGATGCAGAAAAAACTTTTGACAGAATTCAACACCAATTGATGATAAAAACCCTCCAGAAAGTAGGCATAGAGGGAACTTACCTCAACATGATAAAGGCCATATATGACAAACCCACAGCCAACATCATTCTCAATGATGAAAAACTGAAACCATTTCCTCTAAGATCAGGAACAAGACAAGGTTGTCCACTCTTACCACTATTATTTAACATAATTTTGGAAGTTTTAGCCACAGGAATCAGAGAAGAAAAGTAAATAAAAGGAATCTGAATCGGAAAGGAATTAAAGCTGTCACTGTTTGCAGATGACATGATACTACACATAGAGGATCCTAAAGATGCTACCAGAAAACTACTAGAGCTAATCAATGAATTTGGTAAAGCAGTAGGATACAGAATTAATGCACAGAAATCTCTTGCATTCCTATACACTAATGATGAAAAATCTGAAAGTGTAATTAAAGAAACACTCTCATTTACCATTGCAACAAAAATAATAAAATACCTAGGAATAAACTTACCTAAGGTGACAAAAGATCTGTATGCAGAAAACTATAAGACACTGATGAAAGAAATTAAAGATGATTCAAACAGATGGAGAGATATACCATGTTCTTGGACTGGAAGAATCAACATTGTGAAAATCACTTTACTACCCAAAGCAATCTACACATTCAGTGCAATCCCTATCAAACTACCAATGGCATTTTTCACAGAACTAGAACAAAAAATTTCACAATTTGTATGGAAACACAAAAGAACTGAAGAGCCAAAGCAAACTTGAGAAAGAAAAATGGAGCTGGAGAAATCCGGCTCCCTGACTTCAGACTATATTACAAAGCTACAGTAATCACAACAGTATGGTACTGGCACAAAAACAGAAATATAGATCAATGGAACAGGATAGAAAGCCCAGAGATAAACCCAGGCACATATGGTCACCTTACTTTTTTTTTTTTGCGGTACGCAGGCCTCTCACTGCTGCGGCCTCTCCTGCTGCGGAGCACAGGCTCTGGACGCGCAGACTCAGCGACCATGGCTCACGGGCCCAGCCGCTCCGCGGCATGTGGGATCTTCCCGGACCGGGGCACGAACCCGTGTTCCCTGAATCGGCAGGCGGACTCTCAACCACTGCGCCACCAGGGAAGCCCGGTCACCTTATTTTTGATAAAGGAGGCAAGAATATACAATGGAGAAAAGACAGCCTCTTCAATAAGTGATGCTGGTAAAACTGGACAGCTACATGTAAAAGAATGAAATTAGAGCACTCCCTAACACCATACACAAAAATAAACTCAAAATGGATTAAAGACCTAAATGTAAGGCCAGACACTCTGAAACTCTTAGAGGAAAACATAGGCAGAACACTCTATGACATAAAACACAGCAAGATCCTTTTTGACCCACCTCCTAGAGAAATGGAAATAAAAACAAAAATAAACAAATGGGACCTAATGAAAAAGGCTTTTGCACAACAGAGGAAAACATAAACAAGATGAAAAGACAACCCTCAGAATGGGAGAAAATATTTGCAAAGGAAGCAACTGACAAAGGATTAATCTCCAAAATTTACAAGCAGCTCATGCAGCTCCATATCAAAAAAACAAACAACCCAATCCAAAAATGGGCAGAAGACCTAAACAGACATTTCTCCAAAGAAGATATACAGATTACCAGCAAATACATGAAAGGATGCTCAACATCACTAATCATTAGAGAAATGCAAATCAAAACTACAGTGAGGCATCACCTCACACTGGTGAGAATGGCCATCACCAAAAAATCTACAAAAAATAAATGCTGGAGAGGGTGTGGAGAAAAGGGAACCCTCTTGCACTGTTGGTGGGAATGTAAATTTATACAGCCACTATGGAGAACAGTATGGAGGTTCCTTAAAAAACTACAACTAGAACTACCATATGACCCAGCAATCCCACTACTGGGCATATACCCTGAGAAAACCATAATTCAAAAAGAGTCACGTGTCACAATGTTCATTGCAGCACTACTTACAATAGCCAGGACATGGAAGCAACCTAGGTGTCCATTGACAGATGAATGGATAAAGAAGATGTGGCACATATATACAATGGAATATTACTGAGCCATAAAAAAGATATGAAATTGCGTTATTTGTAGTGAGGTGGATGGACCTAGAGTCTGTTATACAGAGTGAAGTAAGTCAGAGAGAGAGAAACAAATACCATATTCTAACACATATATATATGGGATCTAAAGAAGAGAGAAGATGGTTCTGAAGAACCTAGGGGCAGGACAGGAATAAAGATGCAGACGTAGAGAATGGACTTGAGGACACGGGTAAGGGGATGGGTAAGCTAGGACGAAGTCAGGGAGTGGCATGGACATATATACATTTCCAAGTGTAAAATAGATAGCTAGTGGGAAGCAGTCGCATAGCACAGGGAGATCAGCTCGGTGCTTTGTGACCACCTAGAGGGGTGGGATATGGAGGATGGGAGGGAGATGCAAGTGGGCGGGGATACGGGGATATATGTATACATATAGCTGATTCACTTTTTTATACAGCAGCAACTAACACAACAATGTAAAGCAATTATACTCCAATAAAGATGTTAAAAAAATATATAAAGAATAGCTAACATCAAAAAGTCTACAAATAGTAAATGTTGGAGACAGTGTGGAGAAAAGGAAATGCTCCTACACTATTGGTGGGAATGTAAATTGGTGCAGCCGTTATGGAAAACAGTATGGAGGTTCCTCAGAATAGTAAAAATAGAGTTACCATATGATCCTGCAATCCCACTCCTGGGCATATATCCTAAAAAGACAAAAACTCTAATTTGAAAAGATATTTGCACCCTAATGTTCATAGCAGTGCTATTTACAATAGCCAAGACATGGAAACAGTACAAGTACCCATCAACAGATGATTGGGTTAAGAAAATGTGGTATATATATTCAAATATATACAATGCAATATTAGTCATAAAAAAGGATGAAATATTGCCATTTGCAGCAACATGAATGGACCTAGGGAATGTCATACTGATATGTGATATCACTTATATGTAGAATCTAAAAAATAATACAAATGAATCTATATACAAAACAGAAACAGACTCGTAGACATAGAAAACAAACTTATGGCTACCAAAGGGGAAAGGGAGGAGGGAGGGATAAATTATGAATATAGGATTAACAGAGAAAAACTACTATATATAAAATGGATAAGCACCAAGAATTTACTGTATTGCACGGCACAGGGAACTATATTCAATATCTTGTAATAAGCTATAATGGAAAATAATCCGAAAAACTGTATATATACACATATAACTGAATCACTTTACTCTATACCTGAAACTAACACAATATTGTAAATGAAGTATATTTTAATAATTTTTTTTTAAAAATTCAAAAATTTAAAACATGAAAATTATGTTAGCTGACGATCAAGATTCTTCACAAATTCTGTTTTTCAGGTGTAATAAGTGGGCGTAGAATCTTTAATTCTTAAGAACAATTCTCATGGGATTTTTTTTTGATTACTTTCATAGAATAACTGCAAGTATTTTTTACTAAGGGATATTTTACTCTTCTAATAGATTTTCATAGGAATATGATTTATTTTCCTGTAGAGCTTTCCCTCTTTAATATCAATATGCTTTGTTATAGATTTTAAATGTTTTATTATTTTTTTAATATCTCCATTGCTTATTAGTTTCTGATCATACATATAGGTTTGAGAGAAAAATACAGTCCCTAATAGTATGGTATATTTTACACACACACACACACACACACACACACACACACACACACACACACACACACACCACTCACTACTGGTAGATGAAACAATCTAGAATTTCAGATGCCAAAGCCTATTCATCACCTATTGACAGTTTCAGCCCTATTCCTGAGAGTTGGGAGTGAGGGAGGAGATAGGGTGTCATTCTAATTTTCATTCATTTGCACTTTTATTTGTTTAATTCATCATGTGAGTGTGTGAAGCCTGTATTTTAAAAGGAAAGAAAAGGGGTAGCCTATTCACTCTCTCTAGGTATATGCAAACCTCTTGAAACCAATTAGATGTCAACAGAATTGTTAATTATCCTGGGGTCACCACCTTTTGTAAAGCCTTTCAGAGTAAAAGGGGGGTGTGGCTTAGCTCACAGCAAGGTTAAAACAGCCCTCTAATTGACAAATTTTATACTCAGCAGTTGGGTTGGCTAGAGAGGTTAAATCACATTTACTTTCCTTCCATAAAAAAACAGGGATGGACTATTATGTATACCTTTCCTTCATTTATGAAGCAAATACCTATTGATTCTCTGATTTAGGCTTCAGGGATCCATAGTAAACAAAAGAGGCAGCCATTGTCTCGTGAAGCTTATATTCTTTCTTTATGAGAAAACACTGTCACTTACAAATTTACAACAACTGAGAGAAACCTATTGTAGGATATGTCAGAAAACTCTAAGTCTAAAGACTTTCAAAGCCTAGGCTGCTTTGTTTCCTAATTCTGAACATCTAGAAGGAGAAAGTGCTATACATTCACTCAGGCTAGAAGAATTAACAGACTCCTCCTAAGTCCAGCCCCACATCACCAATAAAACACCGCATTCCCCAGCTGCATTACCAATTCCAAGATTTCCACTCCCCTATGAAGGAACCACCACCACCACCTTCCTATTACCATGGTCAACTAAAATAAAAGTGCATAACTTGAGGGCTGTAAGTTTCATTTTTATTTGGAAACCTTACTGACGACAATAGCCTGGGAGACAGCCTCTAAGTTAGCTCTGGGGAACTGCTCCAAAGAGGTAGGGGAGAGGCCAGTGTATATGGTGATTTTGGCTAAGGGGTACATGCAATCCAGCATACATCTTGGTGGAAGGTTGTGCTAGGCATGAGTAATAGATATCTCAGTTAATAATTTTAATACTTTTCTAAGTATGAGAATATGCAAGAATCCACGTCCATAAACATATTTCCTGAAATATATCTAACTATCTAAAGGCCAGTTTTGCCTGTTTCTCAAAGCACAGAGTGCCTCATGCTGTTCTTTGTCATAAATTCCTTTCAGAATGTACTGTAGGTCAGTGATTGCAGTGGCTAATAACTTAATCTGTGTAGAACCAGATGGTGAGTGGCATTTCTTGTTTTATACCACTATCATAAAATGGAACATGGATTACACTGGAACCTACACTTTCCCACAGAATCAGTTAAGCATTATTCTTAGAAAAATTTGAAGTACCATTAGTCATTTTAATATTTAATTAATTAATATCTTTCATTGGCCTTAACTATGAAATGGGGATAATACTATTTCTTGCCTACTTAACAGTGTTAGTATAAGGCTTAAAAATAAACTCTGTGTGAAATTAATTTGAAAATCAAACAATAGTCTACAAATATAGAGCATTTAAAAATCACTATGCTTTCATTCTACAAACTGGAAATAATAACGCTTATAATCCTCCCAGCATAATTGTTCAGTGGAACAGCAGTTTTCAAAGTGTGATCCAGGAACACTTTGTAGTTCCCCACATCATTTAAGGAGTCCATGAGATCAAAACTATACAGATAATACTACTACAAAGAATTATTTGCTTTTTTCAGGCTCATTCTATCATGACTGTATAGCGCATTTTTCTATAAGCTGCATGGCACATGATATCGCAACAGATTAAATGCAGAAGCAGATATGACACTCTGAATAGTAAGGAGCTTTTCCAAAATATTTTTTTTAAATGCCTCTCTCCTCAGCACTTATTTTTTGTTTCGGAGAATTATTCAAAAATTTCCTAAAATGTGTTATTTATATTAATATGTATTGAGTTTATTATTGTTTCTTTTGAATGAGGTTACAATTTTTTTTAATTTCTCAATTAAAATTTCTCAATTTTAATTTCTAATAGAGTGACTTTTGATAAATATAACCTATATATATATATATATATATATATATATATATATAACCTATATATACACTTTAGAGGTCCTCAATATTTGTTTAAGAGTGTAAAGGGGTCGTGAGGCAAAGAAGTTTGAAAAACACATGGCTAAAAGAATATATGGAAAGAAACTTTGTATCTGTGATCATCACATATGTAAAAAATATTGAAATAATCACTGTGTTAGAATTAAGAAGACATCCATGAATTGACCTATATAATTTACTAGCTCTTCCATAATCTGTGTTCTAAACAATCTATTTCAATATAAAAGTTTGTAATACAACTTGTTCTTACATAGGGGTTTGCTGACATTTATGTACACTTAAAAACTAATGGGACAATGTTAAATAATGGCAGAAAATATAAATGAAATTCATGTCCACAACTAACCTAATATTACTGCATTATTTAGGATGTGAAGAGTGTTAATATTCAAACACTTTCTCTCCGGGGGAAATGCCATATTAGTGGCAAGTAAATCTCTGTCACGCGCTTAAAGAAATTAAAAGTTGAAGAATGGGGTTATTCAGGCCCTTCCCCTCTTGCTCTTGGGGATATTGGATCGGCAAACTTGGTACTCATATCTGGAGTTTTGAATCCTAAAACAAAAAACAAAGACACAAAGACAAAAAATTCACAGCGATGGTGGCAGTGTTGAGAATTCAGCTGTGAGCTGGTATCTGTCTGCCCTGCAGCAGTGGTGGCTATGTGTCCAATGATAATGGCTTTACTACTAAAGACCTGATCTTGGCTCTTTTCTCATCAGCCTACTCTCCCTTGGTTCAAGTCCAAAATCCGAGTCCAATTCTATAGTTTTCCCCTGGATGCTGCAAGTTATCTCATATCCATCAAGTTATCATCTTTCCTGCTTATTTAACCAGGATTGAATTTTTGTAGTTTGCCACCCAGAATCCTACAAATCCTGACTGCGCACTTAGATAGATTTGGGCATTTAATTCTCTAGTTCTGCTATGTACAAGCTGAGTGAACTTAGGTAAATTATTTCACCTCCTAAAATACTACAGATGATAATAATCTCTCTGGTTTTCGTTTATTAATCTGTATATTGGGAATATTTTTATGAGGGTCAAATGAGGTAATGCACATAAAAACTTAGCACAGTGTCTGTGCATTTGCAATGGATTTGAGATATGGTCAGAAAAAAAGCCCACTTCAGAAATAAATTTACTCTAAAATTCACATGTGTGAATACAGAAAGCAAAATATATCATTCATATTATTTTAACATGTCCTTTCCTGAGGGAATAATGTACAGTTTAATAAAAAATGACCAATGACTTTTCTACTAGACCCTTGATTCCTTTAATCCACTTCTGTTGGCATCTTGAGTCACCATTTCTCCTTTTTAATTGGAACCCATTCTAATGTTTTTTCTCAAAGCAGTCCTTTGGTATTTTGAGTGGGATAAGTCTTGATTATACAGAACTGCCCCAAGCATAGCAGGAATTTATCATCGCTGACCCTTGCCCACTAAATGTATGACAACCCAAGGGGACAGTTCTGTCCCCAGTAGAGAACAATTGTAAATCTTGATTGTTTTATAGAACATTAGCACAGTAGCCTACTTTAAAATACTTTAAAATGATTATGAAAAGTGAACATACTTATTAAAATTGGTAATGTTCCCAGACTGAAAATTAGTATTTTGAGGAACCAAATACTGAAACATCATAATGGTCTTAGCAAATTATAGAGGTTGACAAATAAAAAGGGATTCATTATTCTATGTACAAGTTTAAAGTCACTGAAGAAAAACATATTCATAATATTGTGAGAAACTTTGAGAACACACAGCCAAGTTTTACTCCGAAGTTGAGGTGCCTCAGAATTGCCTATATGGCTTAATATAAATATGGGCATTAAATTATTTTATAGAATGACTAAATTGGAATCCCAGAGAGTAGGCCAGGGCATGAATATTTTTACACAACAAAAATATTGTTTGTAAATGTAGAATGCTTTAAAGTTAATGGATTTTGTAGGTTTTCCTCATTCAACATAAATAATAAAAAGGTTTCTATTGATATGACACAATTCATCAGCACCTACTATGTGACTAGAACTATGATGCTATGAAAATGATGATAAACAAGATATATCTCTGAATTCCAAAGGCTTACCATTTTAATTGTGGGAAACAGACATTAAATAATTGATGTACAGTAATGTGATAAGAATTTTAAAAGCCAAAAAAAAGGGGAGGGAGCTGGTAAATACAAAACAAGGACCAGAACTACATCCTAAAGGATCAGATGAAGTTTGGGGAGGGATAGATGTGAGTTAACATGGCAGAGCGTGGAGTTTTGATCTTCATACAAAACAATTTTGTGGTACACACAAGGAACAATCGACTTTGAGCAATTATAAAGGAATGACTTCTGTATTGGTTAGGAGGTTAGAGATTAATATAATCGCATGTGCTAATCATTCTGTTGTCCTGATTAAATTAAATCACTACTTAACTAAAAAAAGGATTTAAATTTGAATGCATTTTAACTTGAAAATGCAAGCAGAGATAGCAGAAACAATATTTATTAGAACAGATAGGGGTTCATTCAGTTAGGAAAGCAATATTGAATTTCTCTAGAAGATTATTGCATATTGCCCAATGAAGTATATGTCAACTTTTCCCTTCTTTCTTCTTCCCTCCCTCCCTCCCTTCCTTCCTTCCTTCCTCTCTTCCTTTTTTTTTCTTTCAGCTCATACTACCATATTACAAAGCACATCCAAATTGTAATGAAATTGTCATTGCAAATTTTAAAAAATTATATCAAGATATATCAGTCTATAGATCTAGTTTTAACTATAGTTTTTCACTAATGTGCAAAAAATACTCCCCTTATAACTGCCAAAATACCCCATTTTTCATGTATTTGTCAACCTAAGAGACAAATAATTATCCTGACATAAGAAGATATTGCTTGTTAACAATTAGCAAAATTATAAAGAACAAGTATCAAATAAACATGTGGATGACTTGTATTTATATTATTTTCTGTGACTTTTATAATAGACCAAATTTCAAGTTTTTTTTCCAATGTTTCCCTTTTTTTACAAGGAGTAGGAAGAATGGTGCCATGTGATATAGCATATAGCAACACATATATGTTGGGATCTTATACCTCATGGGAAATATAATGAAAGTAATGAACACATTCCCCCAGAAAAATGCACATATGCATAGCTGGAAATCACATTAAACAGTTCACAGATGCCTTGGTATCTATTCCAGGTAAGAAGCGTCATCCAGGGAAAGAACATGAATTCATCTAGGGATGGATTCCAGAACTACATATCTGCCTGACTGTAGACAAGTTACTTATTCTCTCTGTCTCAGTGGTCTCATCTGTTAAGCTGGAATAGTAATTGTATCAACCTAATGAGACTGTTTTCGAAATTAAATGAGGTAAGACCCCAGCATGTTATTTGCTATCATTGTCATCATCATCACCATCATCATAATCAATTATAATTATCTCTAAAATGGGACTAAAATTAACACCACCTCATAGGGTTGTGCAAAGAATAAATAAGACAAATTATGTAAAATATGCGGTTGTTCATAGTAAGCACTCAGTACAATTTAGCTATTATTGTCATTTTTGTTTATTCTCTATAATATAAACTTGAGAAAATTAATGCTGTGGCTCTCTGTATGTAACAGGGAAAGCTTTTCTTACCCTTGGCCTGTGATATAACAGGGCTTTATAAACCATGCTGTTTTTTAGCAAGAATTACATTTCCAAACTGAATTCTTAAAAAATATTTCAAACAGTGTAAAATGTAACTCATGCAAATATAAGGTGAACATGTGTCAAAAATTTTATTAAACTCATTAATTAATAAGTAAGACTGGTTCAAAGGAGAATTTGAGAAACAAAGGTGCAGCCAGGGATGCTGAAATAAATTTTCTAATGCAAAATTGGTTAGTATCCTATAGGAAAATATTATGTAACAGGTGCTTTCTGTTCTAGATGGGTATTAATTGTAGATTCAACTTCTTTAATAGACATAGGCCTATTCAAATTGCTTACTTCTTAGGAGGCTTTTGGCAAATTTTGTCTTTCAATAAATTGTTCCATTAAATACAGGTTTTCAAATTTGTGGTATAAGTTGCTCATAATATTTCTTTACTATTCTTCCAATGTATGTAGGAACTGTAGTGATGTCCTTTCTTTCATTTCTGATATTAGTAATGTGTTTCTTCTCTCTTTTTTTTTTTTTTTTGTTGTTAACCTGGCTAGAGGCTTATCAATTCCATTGATTTTTGTCAAAGAACCAGCTTTTGGTTTTGTTGATTTTCTCTATTGGTTTCCTGTTTTTAATCTCATTCATTTCTGCTTTAGATTTTACTATGTTTTCTCTTCTGCTTACTTAGGATTTAATTTGCTCTTCTTTGTCTAGTTTCCAAAGGTGAAAGCTTAAATTATTGATATTATTAGATCTTTCTTTTTTCTAAATTATGCATTTGGTGCTATAAATTTCCCTCTAAGCATTGATTTGCTGCATGTCACAAATTTTGATAAATTTCATTTTTTTTAGTTCAAAATATTTTTATTTCTCTTGAGTATGCTTCTTTGTCATTATTGTTATTTAGAGGTGTTTAATTTCCAAGTATATTGGGCTTTTCCATTTATCTTTCTGTTACTGATATCTATTCATTTCCACTGTGGTCTTAGATCAGATAATGTATTATTTCTATTCTTTCAAATTTGTTAAGATGTGTTCTATGACCCAGAATGTGGTCTATCTTGATGAGTATTCCATATAACCTTGAGAAGAATATATAATCCTCCATTCTTGGATGAAATAGTCGATAGAAGTCAATTATATCCAGCTGATTGATGGTATTGTTGAGTTCAACTATGTACTCAGTGATTTTTCTGCTGCTCATTTGTCCATTTCTGATAGAGGAGTGTTGAAGTCTCCAACTATAATAGAGTATTCATCCTTATTTCTCCTTGTGGTTCTATCAGTTTTTGCTGAATTTATTTTGATATTCTGTTATTAAACACATAGACATTAAGGCTTGTTATATTTTCTTGGAGAATTGATCCCTTCGTCACTATGTAATGTTCCTCTTTATCACTGATAAGTTTCCTTGCTCTGATGTCTACTCTGTCTGAAACTAATATAGCTACTTCCAGTTTCTTTTGATTAGTGCTAACATGATATATTTCTGCATCCCTTTTTTTTAACTTTTTATTTTATATTGGAGTATAGTTGATGAACAATGTTTTGATAGTTTCAGGTGTACAGCAAAGTGATTTAGTAATAAATATACATATATCTATTCTTTTTCAAATTCTTTTCCCATTTAGGTTGCTACATAATACTGAGCAGAGTTCCCTATGTTATACAGTAGGCCCTTGTTGATTATTCATTTTATTTTTATTTATTTATTTTTATTTAATCTTTTTCTTTTTATATAAAACATTGGCTGTATTCCCTGTGTTGTACAATATATCCTTGTATCTTATTTTTTTTAATACAGTAGGTTCTTATTAGTCATCAATTTTATACACATCAGTGTATACATGTCAATCCCAATTGCCCAATTCAGCACACCACCACCACCACCCACCCGTAGCTTTCCCCTCTTGGTGTCCATACGTTTGTTCTCTACATCTGTGTCTCAACTTCTGCTCTGCAAACCGTTTCATCTGTACCATTTTTCTAGGTTCCACATATATGCGTTAATATACGATATTTGTTTTTCTCTTTCTGACTTACTTCACTCTGTATGACAGTCTCAAGATCCATCCATGTCTCAACAAAAGATCCAATTTCGTTCCTTTTTATGGCTGAGTAATATTCCACTGTATGTATGTACCACATCTTCTTTATCCATTCCTCTGTCAATGGGCATTTAGGTTGCTTCCATGGTCTGGCTATTGTAAACAGTGCTGCAGTGAACACTGGGGTGCATGTGTCTTTTTGAATTATGGTTTTCTCTGGGTATATGCCCAGTAGTGGGATTGCTGGATCATATGTTAATTCTATTTTTATTTTGTAAGGAGCCTCTATACTATTTTCCATAGTGGCTGTATCAGTTCACATTCCCACCAACAGTGCAAGGGGGTTCCCTTTTCTCCATACCCTCTCCAGCGTTTGTTGTTTGTAGATTTTATGAAGATGCTCATTCTAACTGGTGTGAGGTGATACCTCATTGTAGTTTTGATTTGCATTTCTCTAATAATTAGTGGTGTTGAGCAGCTTTTCATGTGCTTCTTGGCCATCTGTATGTTTTCTTTGGAGAAATATCTATTTAGGTCTTCTGCCCACTTTTGGATTGGGTTGTTTGTTGTTTTAATATTGAGCTGCATGAGCTGTTCATATATTTTGGAGATTAATCCTTTGTCCGTTGATTCACTGGCAAATATTTTCTCCCATTCTGAGGGTTGTCTTTTCGTCTCGTTTATGGTTTCTTTTGCTGTGCAAAAGATTTTAAGTTTCATTAGGTCGCATTTGTTTACCTTTGTTTTTATTTCCATTACTCTAGAAGGTGGATCAAAAAAGAACTTGCTGTGATTTATGTCAAAGAGTGTTCTTCCTAGGTTTTCCTCTAAGAATTTTATAGTGTATTGTCTTACATTTAGGTCTCTAATCCATTTTGAGTTTATTTTTGTGTATGGTGTTAGGGAGCGTTCTAATTTCATTCTTTTACATGTAGCTGTCCAGTTTTCCCAGCACCACTTATAGAAGAGACTGTCTTTTCTCCAATATATATTCTTGTCTCCTTTGTCATAGATTAGATGACCATAGGTGTGTGGGTATATCTCTGGGCTTTCTGTCTTGTTTCACTGATCTATGTTTCTGTTTTTGTGCCAGTACCATATTGTCTTGCTTACTGTAGCTTTGTAGTATAGTCTGAAGTCAGGGAGTCTGATTCCTCCTGCTCCGTTTTTTTTCCCTCAGGACTGCTTTGACTATTTGGGGTCTTTTGTGGCTCCATACATATATTAAGATTTTTTTGTTCTAGTTCTGTAAAAAATGCCATTGGTAATTTGATAGGGATTGCATTGAATCTATAGATTGCTTTGGGTAGTAGAGTCATTTTCACAATGTTGATTCTTCCAATCCAAGAACATGGTATATCTCTCCATCTGTTGCTATCATCTTTAATTTCTTTCATCAGTGTCTTATAGTTTTCTGCATACAGGTCTTTTGTCTCCCTAGGTAGGTTTATTCCCAGGTATTTTATTCTTTTTGTTGCAGTGGTAAATTGAAGTGTTTCCTTAATATCTCTTTCAGATTTTTCATCAGTAGTATATAGGAATGCAAGAGATTTCTGTGCATGAATTTTGTATCCTGCAACTTTACCAAATTCATTGATAGCTCTAGTAGTTTTCTGGTGGCATCTTTAGGATTCTCTATGTATAGTATCATGTCATCTGCAAAGAGTGACAGTTTGCGTCTTCTTTTCCAATTTGTGTTCCTTTTATTTCTTTTTCTTCTGTGATTGCCGAGGCCAGGACTCCCAAAACGGTGAGAGTGGACATCCTTGTCTTGTTCCTGATCTTAGAGGAAATGCTTTCAGTTTTTCACCACTGAGAAAGCTATTTTCTGTGGGTTTGTCATATATGGTCTTTATTACGTTGAGGTAGGTTCCCTCTGTGCCCATTTTCTGCAGCATATTTATCATAAACGGGTGTCGAATTGTGTCAAAAGTTTTTTTCTGCATCTATTGAGATGATTATACGGTTTTTATTCTTCAATTTGTTAATATGGTGTATCACATTGATTGATTTGCATATATTGAAGAATCCTTGCATCCCTTGCATAAATCCCACTTGACCATGGTGTATGATCCTTTTAATGTGCTGTTGGATTCTGTTTCCTAGTATTTTGTTGAGAATTTTTGCATCTATATTCATCAGTCATATTGATCTTTTTTTGTAATAACCTTGTCTGGTTTTGGTATCAGGGTGATGGTGGTCTCATAGAATGAGTCTGGGAGTGTTCCTTCCTCTGCAATTTTTTGGAAGAGTTTGAGAAGGATGGGTGTTAGCTCTTCTCTAAATGTTTGATAGAATTCACCTGTGAAGCCATCTGGTCCTAGACTCTTGTTTTTTGGAAGATTTTTAATCACAGTTTGAATTTCATTACTTGTGATTGGTCTGTTCACATTTTCTATTTCTTCCTGGTTCAGTCTTGGAAGGTTGTACCTTTCCAAGAATTTGTCCATTTCTTCCAGGTTGCCCATTTTATTGGCATGGAGTTGCTTGTAGTAGTCTCTTAGGATGCTTTCTATTTCTGTGGTGTCTGTTGTAACTTCTCCTTCTTCATTTCTAATTTTATTGATTTGAGTCCTCTCCCTCTTTTTCTTGATGAGTCTGGCTAATGATTTATCAATTTTGTTTAACTTCTCAAAGAACCAGCTTTTAGTTTTATTGATCTTTGCTATTGTTTTCTTTGTTTCTATTTCATTTATTTCTGCTCTGACCTTTATTATTTCCGTCCTTCTTCTAACTTCGGGTTTTGTTTGTTCTTCTTTCTGCAGTTCCTTTAGCTGTAAGGTTAGATTATTTATTTGATATTTTTCTTGTTTCTTGAGGTAGGCTTGTATAGCTATAAACTTCCCTCTTAGAAATGCTTTTGCTGCATCCCATAGGTTTTGGATTGTCGTGGTTTCATTGTTATTTGTCTCTAGGTATTTTTTGATTTCCGCTTTGATTTCTTCAGTGATCTCTTGGTTATTTAGTAACGTAGTGTTTAGCCTCCATTTGTTTGTGTTTTTTACATTTTTTCCCCCTGTAATTCATTTCTAATCTCATAATGTTGTGGTCAGAAAATATGCTTGATATGTTTTCAATTTTCTTAAATTTACTGAGGCTTGATCTGTGACCCTAGATGTGATCTATCCTGGAGAATTTTCCATGCACACTTGAGAAGAAAGTGTAATCTGCTCTTTTGGATGGAATATCCTATAAATATCAATTAAATCTATCTGGTCTATTGTGTCATTGAAAGCTTCTGTTTCCTTAGTTATTTTCATTTTGGATGGTCTGTCCAGTGGTGTAAGTGAGGTGTTAAAGTTCCCCACTATTATTGTGTTACTGTCGACTGCCTCTTTTATAGCGGTTACCAGTTACCTTATGTGTTGAGGTGTTCCTATATTGGGTTCATATATATTTATAATTGTTATATCTTCTTATTGGATTGATCCCTTGATCATTATGCAGTGTCCTTCCTTGCCTCTTGTAACATTCTTTATTTTAAAATCTATTTTATCTGATATGAGTACTGCTACTCCAGCTTTCTTTTGATTTCCATTTGCATTGAATATCTTTTTCCATCCCCTCATGTTCAGTCTGTATGTGTCCCTAGGTCTGAAGTGGGTCTCTTGTAGACAACATATATATATGGGTCTTGTTTTTGTATCCATTAAGCAAGCCTATGTCTTTTGGTTGGAGCATTTAATCCATTCACGTTTAAGGTGATTATTGATATGTATGTTCCTATGACCATTTTCTTAATTGTTTTGGGTTTGTTTTTGTAGGTCCTTTTCTTCTCTTGTGTTTCTCACTTAGAGAAGTTCCTTTCGCATTTGTTGTAGAGCTGGTTTGGTGGTGCTGAATTCTCTTAGCTTTTCCTTGTCTGTAAAGCTTTTGATTTCTCCATCGAATCTGAATGAGATCCTTGCTGGGTAGAGTAATCTTGGTTGTAGGTTCTTCCCTTTCATCACTTTATCATGCCACTCCCTTCTGGCTTGTAAAGTTTCTGCTGAGAAATCAGCTGTTAACCTTATGGGAGTTCCCTTGTATGTTATTTGTCGTTTTACCTTGCTGCTTTCAATAATTTTTGTCTTTAATTTTTGTCAATTTGATTACTATGTGTCTCGGCATGTTTCTTCTTTGGTTTATCCTGTACGGGACTCGCTGCACTTCCTGGAGTTGGGTGGCTATTTCCTTTCCCATGTTAGGGAAGTTTTAGACTATAATCTCTTCAAATATTTTCTCAGGTCCTTTCTCTTTCTCTTCTCCTTCTGGGACCCCTATAATGCGAATGTCATTGTGGTTAATGTTGTCCCAGAGGTCTCTTAGGCTGTCTTCATATCTTTTCTTTTTTTTTTTCTTTATTCTGTTCCATAGCAGTGAATTCCACCATTCTGTCTTCCAGGTCACTTATCTGTTCCTCTGCCTCAGTTATTCTGCTACTGATTCCTTCTACTGTAGTTTTCATTTCAGTTATTGTATTGTTCATCTCTGTTTGTTTGTTCTTTAATTCTTCTTGGTCTTTGTTAAACATTTCTTGCATCTTCTCGATCTTTGCCTCCATTCTTTTTCCGAGGTCCTGGATCATCTTCACTATCATTATTCTGAATTCTTTTTCTGGAAGGTTGCCTATCTCCATTTCATTTAGTTTTTTTTCTGGGGTTTTATCTTGTTCCTTCATCTGGTTCATAGCCCTCTGCCTTTTCATCTTGTCTATCTTTCCGTGAATGTGGTTGTTTTTCCACAGGCTGCAGGATTGTAGTTCTTTTTGCTTCTGCTGTCTGCTCTCTCATGGACGAGGCTATCTAAGAAGCTTGTGCAGGTTTCCTGATGGGAAGGACTGGTGGTGGGTAGAGCTGGGTGTTGCTCTGGTGGGCAGAGCTCAGTAAAACTTTAATTGCTTCACTGCTGATGGCTGGGGCTGGGTTCCCTCCTTGTTGGTTGTTTGGTCTGAGGCAACCCAACACTGGAGCCTACCTGGGCTCTTTGGTGGGGCTAAAGGCAGACTCTGGGAGGGCTCACGCCAAAGAGTACTTCCCAGAACTTCTGCTGTCAGTGTCCTCGTCCCCACGGTGAGCCACAGACACCACCCGCCTCTGCAGGAGACCCTTCAACACTAGCAGATAGGTCTGGTTCAGTCTCTCCTGGGTTCACTGCTCCTTCTCCTGGTTCCCGATGCACACACTGCTTTCTGTGTGCCCTCCAAGAGTGGGGTCTCTGTTTCCCTCAGTCCTGTCGAAGTCCTATATTCAAATCCCACTATCCTTCAAAGTTTGATTCTCTAGGAATTCCTCCTCCTGTTGCCAGACCCCCAGGTTGGGAGGCCTGACGTGGGGCTCAGAACCTTCACTCCAGTGGGTGGACTTCTGTGGTATAAGTGTTGTCCAGTCTGTGAGTCACCCACGCAGCAGTTATGGGATTTGATTTTGCTGTGATTGCGCCCCTCCTACCATCTCATTTTGGCCTCTCCTTTGTCTTTGGATGTGGGGTATCTTTTTTGGTGAGTTCCAGTGTCTTCCTGTCAATGATTGTCCAGCAGTTAGTTGTGATTCTGGTGTTCTCACAAGAGGGAGTAAGAGGACATCCTTCTACTTCACCGTCTTTGTTCCTGATTATCCATTTTAAATATAGCAGGGTGTACATGTCAATCCCAAACTCCCTAACTATCCCTTTCCCCCACTCTTTCCTCCTGGTAACCATAAGTTTGTTCTTTAAGTCTGTGAGTCTGTTCCTGTTTTGTAAGTTCATTTGTATCATTTCTTTTTAGATTCCACTTATAAGCAATGTCATATGATATTTCTCTTTCTTTGTCTACTTACTTCACTCAGTATAACAATCTCTGGGTACATCCATGTTGCTGCAAATGGCACTATTTCATTCTTTTTAATGGCTGAGTAATATTCCATTGTATATATGTGCCACATCTTCTTTATCCATTCCTCTGTTGATGGACATTTAGGTTGCTTCCATGTCTTGGCTATTGGAAACAGTGCTGCCATAAACACTGAGGTGCATGTATCATTTTGGGCCATGTTTTTCTCTGGATATATGCCCAGGAGTAAGATTGCAGGATCATATGGTAGCTCTATTTTTAGTTTTTTAAGGATCCTCCATACTGTTCTCCATAGTGGATATATCCCTTTATTTTTATTCTATATGTGTCTTCACACTTAAAGAAGGTTTCTTGTTGACAACATGTAGCTGGGTTTTGTTTTTTGATCTACTTAGAAAATTTCTGTCTTTTAATTGGTGCATTTAGACTATGAATGTTTAAAGTGATTATTGATATAGTTGGATTAATATCTACTTAATTTGTTACTGTTTTCTACTTGTTGCTTTGTTCTTTTTTCCTATTTTTATTTTTCACTTTTTCTGTCTTTGTGGTTTTAATTGAGCATTTTAAGTGGTTCCATTTTCTTTCCTTTCTCAGTATGTCTGTTAAGCTTCCTTTTTTTAACTTTTTAAAAATTAGTTGCCCTAGAATTTGTAATATACATTTTCAAATCCATTTTCAAATCACATTATACTGTTTCACAAATAGTATGAGTACCTTATAACAAAATAATCCTAATTTCACCCTCCTGTCCCTTGTATAATTGCTGTCATGTATTTCACTTATACCTAAGCATGTGTTTGTGTTTATTTGTATATTTATTATACATATCCATATATAATTGAATATTGTTATTAATATTATTTTGAACAAACTTTATATGTCAGATCAATTAACAATAAGGGAAATAAAAGTTCTTATTTTACCTTAACTTATTCCTTCTATAATATTCTTTCTTTTTTTTATATAAATTTGAGTTTCTGACCTGTATCAATTTCCTTCTCACTGAAGATCTTCTTTTAACACTTCTTGCAAGGCAGGTCTACTGACAACAAATTTTATCAACTTTTGCTTGTCTGACCAAGTCTTTATTTCTCCTTCTTTTTTTTTTTTTTGGCAATGAAGTTTATAATATGATACTTCAAATAGCACATTAAAGCACACAGAAAACTTTATATAATTCCTATTGATAATACTAGGATGCAGAAATTTTGACTATCCTCATTTTTCAGATGAGTGCACTACATTTCAGAGAACCAAAACTAATATTTGTCCAAGATATCAAAACAAGAATGTTGCAGAGTCATGACAAAATGAGATTCTATGATTCCAAATCCAAGCTCAAACCGAGGCCAAAGTTAATACATGAAATCAAATTATACTGAGTGTATACTGGGTAGTCTTTCAGACAAATGATCTGATGTGTAGTATATGAAAATCAGTACAAAATGGACCACTTTTTTTTTACCATATCACTAAATTGGAATGGTTATTTTCTCAGGATGCTGTTTTTTAGCACATATATGCAAATAATAAAGAAGCAAATGTGAGATGGAAGAAAAAGTTATGATGCCCCAATAAGAAAAATATACCAAACCAAGCCAAACTGGAGGAATATTAGTTGCCAGTTCCTGACTAGTCACCATAACTTGAAAGCATCAAATTCAGAGCCAAATATTCCAAGGATGCCTAATAAATCATCATTTTTTTTAATAGAATGAGCAGCTATAACTTAAGATAGCCACATTTCTTGGGACTGCTGTGAGAGACAGCTCCCAACTTCTAAAATCAGACATTGAGCTATTTGAGGAGACATACTGTATGAGGTTTGCAGGTTCTGGTTTAAGTTTTCCACACTCCAATTTCAGAGTTCTCTTCAACTTCATTCTGATTCTTTACATCTCAATAGCCATCAGATCCACTTAAGGGAGTTTCCCATTGCCTCTTGATTTTCACAGCAACCAACAGTTGCTCTAAAACACCAGAATTGTCTCGGAAATGTCACCCCTACTTTCATTCTCCCCTATGCAGCTATCCCACAAAGCTCGGATTTTGTAATTCCTTGACCAAATCCCTTCAGACACCTGATGGAAAAATTCAACATCCTCAACCTGTCACAGGACCTTACATTAATGTGGCCCAAACCCACCTTCTCCCACAATTTCTCCCCTTTCTCTTTTATTTTGGAAGGATAATTTTACAATATACAGAATTTTAGGTGGGTGGGGTTTTTCTTTCAACACTGAAAATATAAGTAAGGTGCTTTTCTCCTCTGGCTTCTTTCAAGATTTTTTCTTTATCTTTGATTTTCTGAAGTTTGAATATAATATGCTTAAGTATAGTGTTTGTTGTTGTTGTTTGTTTTTTGCATTCATCTTGCTTAGGGTTCTCTGAACTACCTGGATATGTGGTTTGGTGTCTGACATTAATTTGGGGAAGTTCACAGTCATTGTTGCTTCAAATATTTCTTCTGTTCTTTTTTCTCTTTCTTCTCCTTCTGGTATTCCCATTATGTATATGTATTAGTTAAGGTTCCTCAGAAAAACACAGCAAAGAAGATATATGTGTGTATATATATATATATATATATATATATATATATATATACACATATATGTGTATATATATATACACACACACACAATGAAATATATATACACACTGAAATATATATATATATGTGTGTATATATATGTGTGTGTATGTGTATATATATATATATATATATATAGAAAATAAAGATATTTATTTTGAGGAATTGTCTCACAATTATGGAGACTGAGAAGTTCCACAATCTACTGTCTATAAGTTGGAGACCCAGGAAAGCCAATGGTATAGCTCAGTCTAAGAAGACCTTAGAACCAGGGGAGTTGATGGTTTAAGTCTCATTCTGGGGACAGGAAAAGAACAATGTTCCAGATCAAGCAATCAGGCACAAAGGGGAAATTCTCCCTTCTGTCACCTTTTTGTTCTGTTCAGGCCCTCAGTGGATTGGATGTTGGCCTCCCACACTGGGGAAGGCAATCTCCTTCATTTAGTCTACTGATTCAAATGATAATCTCATCCAGAAACATGCTCATAGACATACCTAGAAATAGTGTTTAGCCAAATACCTGGTCACTTCATGATTCAGTCAAGTTGACACATAAAATTATCCATCACAGTATATGGTACAAATTTTATAGTTGTCCCACAGTTCTTAGATATTGTTTATTTTTTTTTCTCTTTGCTTTTTTTCTGAAAGATTCTACTGACATATCCTGAAGCTCAGAAATTCTTTGCTTAGCTGTGTCCAGTCTGTTAATGAGTCTATCAAAGCATTTAATTTCTGTTACAGGGTTTTTTAATCTGTAGTATTTCTTTTTCATTCTTTTGTAGAATTTCCTTGTCTCTACTTACATTCTCATCTATTTTTACATGCTGTCTACTTTATCCATTTGAGCCTTATATTAATTACAGTTGTTTTAAATTCCTGATCGGATAATTCCAACATCCATGCCATATCTGAGTCTGATTCTGATGCTTTCTCTGTCTCTTCAAACTGTGCTTTTTACCTTTTATGTGCCCTGTAATTTTTTTCTTATTAGCTAGATATGAAACACTGGGTAAAAGGAACTGCTGCAAATAGACCTTTAGTTTTTTTTCATTTTTCTGTTTTTTTTTTTTTTTTTGCCTCACAATTTGTGGGATGTTAGTTCCCTCACCTGGGATCAAACCCGGGCCCTCGGCAGTGGAAGTGAAGATTCTTAACCACTGGAATGCCAGAGCATTCCCAAGCAGATCTTTAGTAATGTGGTAGTAAAGTGGTGGGTGGGGAGCATTCTCTAGTCCTGTGATTAGGCCTTAGTCCTTTAGTCACCCTGTGCCTCTGTGCTTCTCAGTTTCCCCCTCCCTTCGGTGGAACAGGAGGGCTCAGGTGGGCTCGGTTTGGGTATTTCCCTTTCCTCAGTCAGCTGGGCTCTGATAAAATCCCAATAGTTTAGGCTCTGGTGAAACAGGTTCTCTTGAGTAAGTGCAGGCCTTGTTAAGAAGAGTAGAGTGCTCCAACATATTTCAAAATGGTTCTTTTTCCCATCCTCCTACTGGAAGCACAAGGGAATTTTTCTCTAATGTTCACTGTGAGAACCTGGTAGGGCTCCTGGAGTTAAAATTCACAGAAGTGTGTGGATCTCCAATGACTGAGTCTCCCTGGCCGTTTTATCTCTAGACTTGTTTACACTGAGCCTCCACAGTTTGTCAATTACATTTCAGGTTTTCCTACCTGGCACTGATTCCCACAGAGGTTTCTACTCCTGGGTTTTGCTCTGATAAGTTGTGAGTCTCTGTATCTGCCTGTCTGCCTTTCTAATTATGGGGAAAGTGGTTTGCCCTGTGACATCACTTCTTTGACAGATCCAAGAAGAGTTGTTGATTTTTCAGTTTGGTCAGCTTTTTACTTGTGTTTTAGAGCACAATGACAACTTCCAAGTTCTTTACATGCTGGACTGAAAGTCCTTCTGTGGTTTTTACTGTGTGGTTTTACTGTCAAACTCTCCCACTTGTATATAGTTCACACATTCTCTCCAGATTGACCCAGAATTGCCATTGCCACTTCTAGAACTGGGAAAACCATTTTTTAAAATCTAAACATGCTGTTTTTCTGGTTATATTAAATAGAAATACTATTATTAATGGAAAAATGCTACAAGTACAGCATCTTTTCTTTCATAAAGAGTTATACATGTGAGAAAAAAATCTATGCATTTAAAAACCATTTCTTCTTGTTCTTAGGCACTAAATACTTTTTACCTCTTTAAATGCCATACCCACCTATATGTAGGCACCATAATAAATTCTACTCTCAATTATTTTTGAAAGCAGTTTGTTAAGCAGAGGAAAACTGAACCGTAAAATTAAAACTTCTAACATGATACTGTTACCTAACAAAAGTTGGGTCTGCTCACCTGCACACAGTAAAGCCGATCTACGGAAACTGGGTTGTGGTGAAGGAAAATGCAGCATTGATTGGCCGGGCATCAAGCAAGGAATCTGAGACAGCTAATACTCAAAACACCCAAACTCCCCACTGGGTTTCAGAAAAGCATTTTTAAAGGCCAGGTGAGGGAGGGGAGTCCCAGGGTGTGTGATCAGCTGATGAAAAATTCTGATTGGTTGATGGTGAGGTAACAGGGCAGTGTTACAGGGGTTAACACTATCAATCCTTAGGCTCCAGTAGGCATGAGGGCTATGTGCCAATGGTCATCAAGTAACTAATGTGTCTTCCATTTGGTGGGGGGGTTATTTTTTATTTATTTAGAATTTTAAGTTTTTTTTTTTATACAGCAGGTTCTTATTAGTTATCCATTTTATACATATTAGTGTATACATATCAATCCCAATCTCCCAGTTCATCCCACCATTACCCCTGATGGGGGTTTTAGCATCTGTAACACAACTCAGGAAATGTGCATCAGATACTGTTATCTTGATACTTCAAAGAGGAGCTAAAGCAGAAGATATGGGGGAGGGGTCTGTTCCAGGAAGGTCCCATAGGGTCCTGCTTGGTTACAATACTGGAGTTACACAGAATTTTATCCAGGTAATGTAGAATGTTAATATATTTACATTTAATTAAGCATGTCAATGGGAGTAATTTCATAGTGACATGATATCTAATTTTAGTGACTTTAGCAAAGCAGCTTTGTCTCTTATTTTTGTCCATTTTGTGTGTGTGTTTGTAGCTTCACTGTCCTATACATAAAGATCATCTTAATCTATTTTAAAATATTCAGACACCTGCAGCAGCACATAGTCATAAAGCTCTTTTATTATCAAGTTATTCATCCCTCAGCTTGTCTTCATTATAGGTCTATTGGAAGATTTCCACCCTCAGCCCCATTCTCTTAGCAGTTAATTAAAATATTCTTGCTATTGAAATGCACTGTATAGTCTCTATGAATTAGGGGATGTCAAATATTGTAGTTTGCTTAGAGTAGCTAGGATTCAATTTTTTTTTTTTAATTCCCACTATTTCATACTTGCTGTGATTTAGAAAAATTGCTGATGCATCAATTAATGCAAATTGTATAAAGGCTTCTATAATTTAGGCTTAAAATGCCAGATACAGCCACGGAGCTTTGTATTTTCATGAGCTGCAACTTAAAATATGGGGTTCAATTTTCATTTACCTAATGTTCCCCAGTAATAAAGACATGTCTATTAAGGACATCTGTTACAATTTTGTAACCTCTAATTTTAATGGGAAATAATAGAGTTCATGTCTGTAAGATTAGAGGTTATGGACTATGTCTTTACACTGGTTTGGCGTCCTTGATATAATGTTCTGCCAGCCAACCTAATATATTCAATTCACAAAGGGCTCAAAGTCTTGGTTCTGCAGGCCAAAAAAAAGGAAGAAAGAAAGAAAGAAAAAGAAAAAAAACTTTTCTATCTTGTCACTTTGCACATTGCCTTGTTGAAAATCTGTCACCACCTGCTAGAAACTTATTTGTTTCTCTTTTTTTAAAAAAACACATCATGATGAGACAAGAAACCAGTGAATAATTACACAGTAAAATATACTTTATCAACTGACTATAAGGGGAAGAAAGGAGAGGAGAGAAGGGTAGAGATGGGAATCTCTAAAGCTCTGCATGTTTCCCAAGGCCCCCAGTGGAGCCCATGGCCTCTCACTGATGTTCAGGTTTTAGATATTTTTCTCTAGGCAGGGGGTGGGTGATGGAGGTGAGGGGGGGACCGAACCTTTCCCTCCTCTTTCCTCTCGAACTGACAACCTACAGATAGTAAAGAGAATGCATCTGAGAAAACAATTTTATCTGCCAACGTCAGCAATTGTAACAATGAAATCCTCTTTTTCTCTTTATTCAAGCCTAACTTAAGCATTCCCTCTTGAATCCAAGTCCTTAATGCCATTTATGACTCTCACGTGTATTTATTTTAGCTGACTATCTTGCATTTGCCATGCCAAGAACAATCTCGAATAAAAAAGATCCCTGTCACTTTATTCAGGCTTCAACAAAAAGCAACCAAGCCAGTAAATCACTAAATGGAACTACCAACTTCCTATGAAATGCATGAATAATGCCTTAGCAGTCTGCTCACCGGAAAGATTAGAATGGGAGTGAACACAACCCTGTAAAAGTATGCCTAGGCAAGCTGAGCCCAGAATTCTATCAAAATCAATTTCTCCCATTTGACATCCAAGTATTTTGAAATGTTCTAACAGGAAGCAACAGAATCAAATTTCTTTCCAGCTTGCTTTCAGCATAGAGGAAGTATGATACCCAAACTCACCAAGTTTTAAGTACTGCTGAAAGTCCAATGTTAACTTGAAGCCACCTTGACGGGGAGAAAAAGATGAAGGTAAACATTGGTGGTAAACAATGAAACTGGCAAAAACTGAGCAAGTCATGTTTCACACAAATATGCTTTTTTTTTCCTTAAGCTGGGTAAAGTTGGAAATGACCTTGAACCAGTTCTGTATTGGAATATAAGCAAAGAAGGTAAATTACCTAAGCAGATTACCCTAAGATAGCGACAAGATTATGGAATTTTCAATATGTATAGAAAATTGATGAATATAATGAGAACAGACAACTCCTATTTCGAATTCATCATCCTCTAATAACTGTCCTTACCTACAAGCTCATTCATCAAAACCATAAGAAAATCTCGTTTACATGTTGCTCTATGTGCTTTACCCCACCCCCTCATAGAAGGAAATAAAAGTCACTCAAATGTGTTCTTTTTCCTGTTTAGTCACACTGTGCTTCTAGTTACTTTCTCTCTTTAAGTATAAGCTGAGTTAAAACATTACATGTTGTCACTAAATGTATAAATGACCACCTTTCATACTTCTAAATGAATGTCCTACTTTGTGTTTTATCTTCCTCAAAAATATTTTTATGTTAAATTGATTACCTCCCACCAAAATGACAAAGAAACTTTCAGATTCTAGAGAAGAAATAAGATGAATTTTTTTACGTCCTACCTAATCAAACACAATTCTATTCAATTTTCAGGTAAATTATATTGTCTTAAAGTGTTCCAAAACTCTCAAAAACTCTGTATGTTTTCCCGAGTTTGTTTCAAAATGGTTTAATGGTAATAGTAACCAGAGTTTTCACATTTTATTAATTAACATTCTTATCTTGGATGTTTAGAAGACTTGACTTTCTTTTATTGGTAATAACAGAGAACTTAAAAATTAAAAATAAATAAGAAAGCTAGGACATTATTTTCAGGCTCATGTGGCTCTTTTGGTGATTTATAGATTAATCAATCATCAATGGGATTAAAGGCCATTTACACTAAACAAATTGCTTATGGCTGCAGAAAATTGTGTTTTGAGATTTAGTGATAGGGACTATAAATTGCCAGTCATGTTATTAGACATATAAATCAGAGAGTTACTGAAAATTGATTAGCTGACTCCAATTTTTCTGAACACGTTGTTACTGTAGCTTATTATTTTTCTTTCCCAGGTCAAAAGAGTTCAGCTCTACAACTGAGTAAAGGAATGTGCATTTCTATACCTAAGGCTAATAATCAGGGTTTTTGTTTATGTTTTTTCATTTCTACAGTATATATTTTGAGATCAAGAAAACTAGATTTTTGCCTTCATGTGAATATTGCAGCGTTTGTTTGTTTGTTTTCTATTCACTAGCTGAGTATAATTATTCCAGGTGTGGAAACTAGTATAGTTTAATAAAATAATTGCAAAGTCTTGTGTTTAATGATGGAATCACATTATAATAAACCCATAATGAACACAGGCCTCATCCTCCTCCTTTAGCACTCCTCTAAGATCCTAATTATATAACCTACTTTTTTTTAATTTTGCGGTACGTGGGCCTCTCACTGTTGTGGCCTCTCCTGGATGCAGACTTTGAGTTCTGGATGAGTATGCTAGTTTGATTGACAATTCTCTCTTCCAATAGCAATATATCGCATGCAAAGTTACTAGAATATTCTTACGTACGGCCATCATTGTATTATTGCCCTGTTAGAAAATTTCAATGTCTTTTCAATTATCTACAATATAACTTTCAAGAATTCCATTTTCTCAAACTATTCTTTACAAACTCTATTAGAACCAGCGATAATGTACTTTGCAGAACAGATAAGTTTCACGACCATATCAGTAGCTAGCCATCAATAATAAAAAATTATCAAGTAATTTAATTAACCTAAAACCAAACATACTTGCAAATTACAAATAAATTTCAAATATATCACTATTAAAGAATACCCCATTCTCATCAGCTCCATAAATTCAACACCTTGAAAACAAAACAGGTGGCTGATAAGAGAAAAGGGGTGCTCTTCTTTCCTGATAACTCACGATTGAGCCACACTGCTGGGCAGTGTAGATATACAGGTTAAGGTGAGAATCTTTGTAGTTAGAGAAACCTGGGTTCAAATTTTATCTCTTACCTACTAGCTATATTATTGTGGAAAACACTACCTGTTATTTGATGCATGTAATAATTTGTGGCTTGCATTTTGCAAAAGACTGATGTAAAATCATAACTTGGTCCCTTAATCTCCAAATATATCAAGAGCTCATGCTCCCAAAGGAATATACAACTTTTGAGCAAAGATGTAGAGCAGAATGCTAATACAGTTTCTTATATATTCACTCTGTATTTAATCATCATAAATGTCATGACTTGTGCTTAAATATGCAAGCTGAAGTTTCAAACAGAAATACATATCCAATTAATTCTGTCACAAATATAAATACCAGAGAACTATTTCAACATCCAGAAAAAAGAGGGATTTTCAGTTATTCTTGTTTTTTTGTTCTGACTCTTAGTGTTAGCTTTTATAAGAACTTTAATTAATCTGACCTCTCCCCTTTCAGTACACAGATATATGCAAAGGGAATATCCAATTTTATGTATCCTTAAAGATTTTTAAAATAAACATGAATATTCATATTTTACCTTTCTATCACTTGGTTGCAGAGTAATATTTCATTCATATACAAGACCTTAGGATGCTGGAGGCAATAGGCTTTCTTTCCTCTCTTTTTGCCTTTTTTTTGAACCATGCTATGAGTAATTTCCTCTGAACAGAAGGTTTTTCAAAGTTCTGTTATGGCTAAAATGTCAAAAATGTTGGTAAATGTTCTGAGGGTTTCACTAAACCACAAACCTTTCTGCAGGTTTTCTTTCTTTCTTTTTTTAAAATTTTTAATCTGTATTACGTTCCCCATGGGTACACTACTTCATATGAACTGTTTTTCCAATGAAATAAAATAGCCCCTTGGTTCAAGGAAATAAAAAGATGTTGTTATTCTTAGACATTACACCAACATTTGCTTTGGTTATATTATAATAGAATTTCTTTTATAGAAGCCAGCTGAGGGAAAAACATACTTTCAAAATTATCACAAAGGAAATCCCTCCAAACTATATACTTTTAAAGATATCTATACATTTGAGGAGGTATGCACTTGGAATAATCTCAACACTTCCAGCTGTGATAAATTAGACTAGTATTTTCTTTTTTTATATATAAATTTATTTTATTTATTTTTGGCTGTTTTAGGTCTTCATTGCTGCTCGCGGGCTTTCTCTAGTTGCGGAAAGCGGAGGATACTCCATTGCGGTGCGCAGGCTTCTCATTTCAGTGGCTTCTCTTGTTGCAGAGCACGGGCTCTAGGCGTGCGGCCTTCAGTAGTTGCAGCACGTGGGTTCAGTAGTTGTGGCTCGCAGGCTCTGAGGCGCAGGTTCAGTAGTTGTGGCACACGGGCTTAGTTACTCCGAGGCATGTGGGATCTTCCTGGACCAGGGATCAAACCCGTGTCCCCTGCATTGCCAGGCAGATTCTTAACCATTGGGCCACCAGGGAAGTCCCAAGACTAGTGTCCTTTGGCTGTCAAATATTTTCCTTTTTCTCCTTCTGTTTGAACAGTTTTTTAACCAAGGAGTTGATATTTTTTGGAACTATAAAATATATCAAAGCCAGACATAGTCATTAGCACTGGGAGACCAAGGGTGGAAAATAATTATTAAAACCTTCTTGAGAGTTGAATAACTAAAGTTGATTTTGGACTCTGTAGTTTGCACCTGACTAGGATTAATAACGACTCAGAATCCAAGTGATGCATAGGTACAACATGAAGGTAGTCAAGTCACAGATACAGAGGCCAGCCTTCCTTGGAAGACTCATCAAATTTGCCACAGTGAATGTGGAGGGAAAGACCTTTGCACTTTCTGCAACACATTAAGCCATTATTAATTTTAGCCTATATTCCTCCTCCCTGCCCCACCAAAAATCTGTTGATTGGGTGTTGCTTGGTTTAATGTTCCTTTACCTCTTTTTATTTTCCTATTTCTGAACAATCCCCTACCCCATTTCCTACTTGATATTAAGGTAGAGTTTAGAATGAGTAAAATTTGTATTATCAACTCTGTAAAACAAGACAGTCACCAGATATTTAGTTCTTGTATTCTCACACTGAGCTGAGGTCAACTCATTAATCTTCTATTTTCACCCCAAGATTCCAAATCGACATGCTTATGCAATTTAGCAGTTACAGAAATGATTAATAGGTTTCTCTGGTACTAACCTAATTGCTATGACACTAAAGACAAGAACATTACAAAAGATAAAGCATTGAGATCAGAATTACCTCCTTTCTAGGAAGCAATCAGCTGTTAAAGGCAATTCTTGAACTCCTTTGAGCAATAAACAAATTGCTGTTGCCAAGTATGGTTTTTGCTTTGCTAGATTCAACTGGAAGACAGTCTCATTAACATATCCTCATGCCCAGCTCACTATTTTCTATCCTGTCCACAGTTTCTGTTATCAAGCTTCTCCAGACAGAAAATCCTTCAAAAAAATTCTAAATAATATTTTTGTATTTTACCTCCACAGTGTCATACTTTCACATAAGCCATAGTCTTGAATTTTTGTTTAATGTACATTGAATGAATATGTAGATGTAATATTTAACAAATAAAAGTGGAGTGGGAAAAAGTCAATAATTTGAAAAAGCCATGCATTAGCCCCACTTTGTGTTGTAGGATAGCAGAATATGCCATTCCCAAATACGACGTTTGGGTATAAGGATAATTTTGAGCTGAAGGCAATTGAGAAGAATCAGATATAAGAAAATATTTCTGCCTTCTCCCTATTTGCTTAAAAGGAGGACATAAAATTGTAAAGGGGTTCCTCTCCTTTTCTTTATAAGGAAGGACAAAAGTTAATCATTGGAGATAACTCTAGACCCCTGTGAGCCCAAAGATAGCACCAGAAGAATCTACATAGCAAACTTTATTAGCTCTATCTTCCTTATCTCCATATATTTGCCTTCCCACAATTTGCCTAATTTTTTTTCCTTTATCCTGTCATTACTCTAAAAATGTATGGTTCTTTTGTTAAGATGCTATATAAGCCCAAGTTCTAACAACCACTTTGAGTTACTCATCACTGAGTACTCCCATTTGTATTTGACATGCACATGCTAATAAACTTGTTTTTCTCTTGATAATCTGTCTTTGGTTAGTCTAATTTACAGGAACCCAGACAATGAACCTAAGATCGGTAGAGGAAAAGAATATTTTCCTACCCTACAGTGCTATCTATATATTTCCAAGAAAAATTGTTTCCCGTCAAAGTACCCAGAATATTGTTTTCATTATTTTATTTGGCTTTCTCTGTTTAGATGACCTAATCACAAAATGTCCCTTGGGTTACAAAGTACCAAAACAATACATACTACAAATTGAATTATCAAATATCTTAATTTATCTAGTGTTTTTTAAAAGTTTAGTGTTTTTAAAATTTTTACATCAAGTCGAAATACAGCTTTTAATCCCTTAAATGAACATTGGCAATTTCTAGAACAAACTGAAGTCTCATCTTAGGCTATCTTCTCTTTATCAAAACCAAGTTCATGAGTAGATTCCTGTATTTTATACTTAAGTCCCTACACAGCAGTGATAGAAACATTCACTTCTAAATTGAAAATATGTGTATGTGTTGATATTGTTGGCTACATGTTCATTCATATCATCTTAATATAATCTGTAGTACCTGTAATTTTCCCCTAAAATAGAGTTTGTCAGTTAACAGAAAAATATTTTCTTTCCTTTTGTACTTTGTGATTCTAATACTTTATTAAGCTGTTTAAAAAAGACATTCTAGCCTTCTTTAGGTTCTCTACTTGGTGGCATTGCCACCACTGAGTTTTTATTATGTAAATTATTGCAATCTGGTTAGCTCCTTCCATCTTTTTTCTTAACAAAAGGGGTCTGCAAGTGCTAATCAAAATGCTGCAATTTACATATTAATGAAGTTTTTGTAATGACATTTCCTTCATACACAGAGTGAGCAAAAGGGAGAGTTTTTATCTTTTTATGAGAAAGCAACCACTAAATTTTGATCTTATGAAGTATCTTTGAAACTTTCCAAAGCTGATTGGAATGGCATTTATGTATTTTAATCAAATACAGAATGAAAACACAAAGTATTTGTGAGCTTCACACGTGATGTTTATAAGTAATAATTTTTTGTATACATTCATGCACTTGCACTTGTACGTTTGGCAGTGAGGATGCTGTGCACAATCAAGTCCTAATCATTTTCAGGAAAGGAAAAACATTCCACTAAAAATGAGGAGAGACAAGGAGTGTTCAAAGGCTATGTCAGAAGTGTCCAGCTGTTTTCATAGAATCTAGGTGATATCCTGGTGCTAGAAAATCCAGAAGAAACATTAAAACAACTAGAAATGTCTATAATTGCTCTAAGCCCACATACGAAGATTCACAAAAATAGAATAAGTGGATAAAAGTAGTTAAAACAATCTTCTTAATAATGAGATACTCTGATTATAAAAGTACTTTAACTCTTTAGAATGTGAAACTAAAAACCAAGCTGTAAAAATAAATTAACAATCTGTCACTAGAATGTAGTCTCCCACAGATAATGTACTCACAAGTGAAAAGACAGAGATTCCAATATTAATCTTTATTTAGTCAATGACATTCTTTGGAAATTCAGGCAATGGGTCAATTTGTGTTCTTCTTAAAATTGTCAAACAAGCATATAGGCAGAATATTTGTAGTGGGAATTATTTTTTAAATCCATAGTACTCTGAAAGGATATATATATATATACACACTAAGGGAAGAAAAAAAAAAAGAGAAAAAGGGCTCAAACATTTTTGTGTGAATTCTTGATTGTATTATTAAAAGTATTTTACATGAAAAATTTATTGTCACTAATTTGAAAATGTCAGTGCTTTTCTAAATCTTATTCCTTTTTTCAGAAATTGATACAAAATTAGCTTTTTTTTAGGTATTTCTAATGATAGTGATTTAGTAGTTGGTTTGTCTTCTCAAAAATGATTTCATGTTATAAAAGACATTTTGGTATCTAGGATCAGTAAAATTTCTCATTTTTGATTTTAAAGTTTAATAAATCTTAAATTAGTAATATTAAAATTAATGTCTCATAAATATAGGTTTTAAAGCTGAAAAATAAAAATGAATGATTATGCATTTATAGGTCAATATAAGTTGGCTTCAATAAATAAGTTAGATGTTTATTTAGAAAATGAAAGTTAATGAGAACATACAGCTCCTGTTTCAAATTCATGGGAAGATACCTCAATAAGTGAAATAAGGCAGGTCTTACTTCTTTCCACAGCAGGACAAGAACACCCATTCAATTAGATTAGATGACATCACGCCAAGAGCCATTAGTCCAATCATTGACTTGTGCCTGCAAGTGCTACCATTTAGACACATGGAAACACTTCCAGTCACATCTGGCCTCTTGGGCATGTGAGTTGACACAAGAATGCTATGGAAAGAATGAAGGCTCCTGCCCAAACTGTTTACCCCAAATCCTTTAATATAGTAAGGTTATTTCTTTTAAAAAGGAGAATCCTTAAACCTATGAAACTCTCAGCTGTGCATATCCAATCCACAGAAAGTTTATTTTTCTTTCTTTTCTTTTTCACTTGAGTGAGTTGGTTTCTGAATAGCTTCAATCTTGCTCCAGGCCTTAGAACTGTTGATTGCTCATGTTCAGGCATTGATTTTAGGTTGTACCAATTTATTAAAATTGTATTTAATTTCAAAGAACCTCCATCACTTGCTGGAAGCTCAGTTTGTGTGGAAGTGGACAAATGACTTCCCTCCAGAAAACCTGACCTCTTCTTTTTTGTTTTTTAATTTTATTTATTTATTTATTTTTTGGCTGCGTTGAGTCTTTGTTGCTGTGCATGGTCTTTCTCTAGTTGCGGCAAGCGGGGGCTACTCTTCGTTGTGGTGTGCAGGCTTCTCATTGCGGTGGCTTCTGTTGTGGAGCATGGGCTCTAGGCACGTGGGCTTCAGTAGCTGTGGCTTGCAGGCTTCAGTAGTTGTGGCTTGTGGGCTTCCGTAGTTGTGGCTCGCGGACTCTAGAGCACAGGCTCAGTAGTTGTGGCACATGGGCTTAGTTGCTCCTCAGCATGTGGGATCCTCCCAGACCAGGGCTTGAACCCGTGTCCCCTGCATTGGCAGGCGGATTCTTAACCACTGTGCCACCAAGGAAGTCCCAACCTGACCTCTTCTAACCACAGGTATATATAGGCCTTCCAATAACACAGAGTAATTATTGTAATCTTTTGCTGGTTATTCCACAAGTCACACAATTGTTTCAGTCTCCAAAGGGGAAAAATATTTGGCTTAATTTTGTTTGCCATTTTTTTCTATCTCAATGCAAAACATGACTAAATGAATATACTTGAATATTTAAAATATATTAAACTATGAACTCCAAGGACCTGAATGATATACAATCATTAGTTATCAATCTTATTTTTTTAAGTATATTGTCAGCCAGAATTAAAATGACACATTAAAATGTGTGCATGGGCTCACACACATACACACATGCACATGCACTCACAAACTACAGGAAGTCAGTCAAACACTAGACAGACACAATTATTTTCTAATTCTTTCTTTGTAGTCACCAAATTCTGAGCCACTTTTTGTTTGATGACTTGGCTCTTTTATGAAACTTCACTGTGCCTAGTCAGTTTATCTAAATATTATGCTGTGATCATTTCTGGTACTATTTGATTAGTACATACAACAGCTGTAACTTGTCAACTTAATATATGTTTCCTAAGAAGGTGTGTTTTGGCTTATTTGTTTTTAACTTAATTCAAAACAGCCCTCTCTTTCCCTATCCCAAGAGAAAAGTATGGGAGATCAGAGAGGAGAAGAATGTTTGACTAACTGGGCTTTCCCCCCACCCCCCAAAACTAATGATGGCAGCAGAATGTGCCACCCCAAAATATGCTTCTTTGGTATAAGGGTTATTTTGACAAACTGCATACACAGGAGCATCTCTGAAACAGAGTCAAAGTTACCCTTTTGTAAAGAACGTTTACATTTATAAGGGAAATCTCCATTTGTAAGTGTCTGCCTCTCTGTACCAGGAAAAGAAGGATAACTCTAAATCCCAAAAAACTCATCAATGGAGGAGGCAGGGACTTAAATCTGCATAACAAACCTTACTCTTGTTTACTGCCCTTATTCTGGTAACTTCCCAAAACTGGCCTCTACCACCAGTGAAGCCCGAGCAAGACTCTGTGGGGCTTCTGAGCATGGAAGCCTTTCTGTCCCCCTCTAGCCCCATGACCCTCCTTGAATTCCAAAGGGCAGGTTTAAACTGTTGCTAATCCAGGAAGGAAAGCGATGCAAAGACAATGGAGGGGCAGCCAAGAAACAATAGTGCAGCCTTGGGGCAGGGTCCTGGTTCTGCTTCAAGGGATACACCTAACAATGTTTGTCTTCTCAAAAATGATTTCATGTTATAAAAGACATTTTGGTATCTAGGATCAGTAAAATTTCTCATTTTTGATTTTAAAGTTTAATAAATCTTAAATTAGTAATATTAAAATTAATGCCTCATAAATATAGGTTTTAAAGCTGAAAAATAAAAATGAATGATTATGCATATATAGGTCAATATAAGTTGGCTTCAATAAGTAAGTTAGATGTTTATTTAGAAAATGAAAGTTAATGAGAACATACAACTCCTGTTTCAAATTCATGGGAAGATACCTCAATAAGTGAAATAATAAGGCAGGTCTTACTTCTTTCCACAGCAGGACAAGAACACCCATTCAATTAGATTAGATGACATCACGCCAAGAGCCATTAGTCCAATCATTGACTTGTGCCTGCAAGTGCTACCATTTAGACACATGGAAACACTTCCAGTCACATCTGGCCTCTTGGGCATGTGAGTTGACACAAGAATGCTATGGAAAGAATGAAGGCTCCTGCCCAAACTGTTTACCCCAAATCCTTTAATATAGTGAGGTTATTTCTTTTAACAAAGGAGAATCCTTAAACCTATGAAACTCTCAGCTGTGCATATCCAATCCACAGAAAGTTTATTTTTCTTTCTTTTCTTTTTCACTTGAGTGAATTGGTTTCTGCTTCTCCACCCGTCCACCTGTCCTTAACTTACAGTTCTTAAACTTTCATTGACTAGATCTCATATAGCAGCTGATTTTTGTAGGCACAGCACAAGCCCCTGCCTAATTCCTAATGTGTGGGCTCTCTCTATATTCACAAGAGCATTTTGGAATGGAAAAGCACAAAAAAGACATTACAGAGATAATTTTTAAATGTTCATTTTAATAAACAAAAGAGAAGTAAATCATTTATAAACTTTACAGTTTTAGCTAAGATTACTCATACCACTACTGATAAAAATACACCAGTACAGGTGGCACTGTGAGTGAGCCCCACTGCTCTACCAGTCCCATTAAATCACAATCTCGCAGGGTACGAACCTGGCACAGTATTTTGAGAAAAGCAGGTCAACAGTTTTATTACCGCCTCCTCATTTCTACTTACTTCTGATTCAACTGCCATCTGGCTTCTAGTTCCATCACTCCACCAAAACTCTACTGTTCAAGGTCTTACTTTAAATTTTCAAACACAAGAGGCGTCCTACATATTAAACACAAAGTATATGTCACTTTTCATATTCTCACTCACTTATCTTCAGGACTTCAGCTACCATCTGAGTGTCCATAATTTCAAAACCTGTACCTCTAACTTAGTTCCCTCTCTGGCACTAAACACAATATTCATATATTCAGTGAACATTATCTGAGCATTTACTATTTGCCAGACATCCTGTAAGTTTCTCAGACTCTAAGTATTCATACATTAATTAATTGTGTTTCCCTTCTCCCTTTCCCTACTCATTGTCCCCAAACTCAAAGCATCAGTATCTACAAAGAAATATGGCAACACAACATAGTCCATCTTCTAAAACAGAAACCTGGGGTAAGTTTTCTTGGTTCCTTTCCTTCTCTTTCTACCAGATACAATTGATTATTAAATCAGATTTATTCTAAGTTGTTAGTATCTTTTTAATCTATTTCCTTGCCTTATTTACAAGACCAAAAAAGTCCAAGGGCTCATCTTGCTTTTCTTGGATTTTCCCAACTATTTTCTAACTAATTTCCCAAGGATTGTGTTGTCTGCCTCCTTCCTTTCTAAACACAGTCACTGCATTGAACTCTTTAAAATCATAGTTTAATAATATTACTCCTTCTGACTGAAGTCTCCCATTGCCCATGGTAGCATTTCCCAAGGATAATTTACTTTGTGAGATATTAATATATGTTCTATAAAAAAGATTGATATAAACAATATTTTTTCTTCTCATGTAAAGTGTTTGTGTTAGAAAACTATTATCATGCTACAGTTGATCTTAGGAAATGGCTTTCCAGAATAGAGAACATTAGGAAGTTGCATAAGACATCATTTTATTCATGAAATCTGTGCACTGATGACAGGGGCAGCAACGTGTTATTAACTGCCATATATTGCACTGCCTATTTGGTTATAGCTGCTTATATTATATATCTTAATATTTCAAAAAATATTTTTGATATTTGGGTTTTATTGTATATAAAATTATATGACTCAAATGTTTATTATTTCTGAGTAACTAATTAGTCCTAAAGACCATTTTTATTTGCTGTCTACTGTAATCTAAACATACATATTATCCCGTATGTTGGTTTTCCTCCAATATGTTATGATTTTTAAAAATATTTCCATGAACAAATGAGTTTTGCAATATTGGCTATCCATATGGAATCCAAAGGCTCTTCATTCTTTGTTTGCCTTCCTGAACAGTCAGGCTTCTCACACTTTCCAGCTGCAATATCCCATTCTCTTATACTTCTCTTTTTTGCACATGACATTCTCCCCAGTTAGTACTATTGGTTAGACTGATCCTTTGAGTCTAGTTTGGTGCACATCTGGAGAGCCAATGTATCCGTTCCAGTCCAAAAGCCAAAGTCTCAAAACCTAAGGAGAGCCAGTGTTTCAGTTCCAGTCTAAGTACAAAGACCAGAAAAGACTAATCTTCCATCTCAGGCTGTCAAGCAGAAGTTCCCTCTTAGCATTTTTGTTCTATTCAGTATTTTTATGGCAATTATTATAAGAGCTAATCTTTTACTGTGTCAGTAGCTGGTGTTAAGCAAATGTCTGGGCACATGCAGAAAAACATGTTATAAGAATATCTTTGGAGATAACCAGAAGGGGAAGTGGTTATCTTTATCCAAACTTCAATCAAGGAGTATTATGTCCCTAGTGCATTGTATCTCTAGTGCACAAAATAACAACAGTTGTCTTATAGTGCGCATACATAATTATTTCTCTTCTTATACGTCGAGCAAGGTGACTTAGCTTCAAGGGTCACCTTCCATTCAAAACCATCCTGGCTACATGTTTGCTAAAGCTATTAACTCACAGCAAACAAAAGCTGCACTTCTGTATAAATGTACAAAGCCTTGAAAAAGCTTTCAGTTTTGGACAGTCACAATTGAGTTATTTGTATAGGTATAAACATCCATCAAAGACCACCCATTTCTCTCCATAGCTCAATGCCAACCAGTTTACTGGTTGTTAAATCTGAGTAACAAGGATGTTATTAGCAGCTCTTGTGATTGTACTTTCTTTATTGCTTGCCAAAATGTGCTCAGAATTAAACAGGATGAAAATTTAGATATGAGATTCTGATACACAGAATGTAAGTGAGACATTTGTATGGAAGATAGTGTATGGACATTTGGCAGAGGCTAAAGAGAAACCTTTTTTGTTTTCTGACCTCACACACTTCTCTATATATTCACTGACCTTTAATTCTGCAGTGACTATGACAGCCATCAATATGGAATTTTTTACTTTTCTATAATCAGAGCAACAAACCCACCTGTATTTAATTCCTCCTTTTCTTTTCTCACTGTGGTTACAATAAAGTGTCCTTTCTTCTATGAAAATTCACATTTCCACCAAAACTGTGGATCTCATCTCCCCTAGCTGTCACAGGTTTAGCTGTCCTTAACTATCCCACCTAAAGCATTGTTCATTATTTTCAGTGTCATAGCACTTATCAAATCTGACATTATTTTGCCTACATGTCCACGTTTCCCCTCATCTATAATTAAGCTTCATGAGGGCAGGGACTCTGTCTAGCTGGTATTATATCCTCTGGTAATATATTCTCCAGCACATATTGCCTGCCTGGAACATGTAGGTGCTCAATTTTTGTTGAAAAATAAATGATTGAATAAAAGGGTTACTGTGTTCGAAGGGATTACAAAGTTGGTTAACTAACAAATTCTAGGGGGTTTGCCAGGATTAAATAGGTTAATAGGTATAAATCATATAAAAACAGTGTTCTATTAACATTACCTACTATTAGCAAATATTAATACAGTTTTCATGAAATAATGAACTAGACTTTAATGCACTGGGTATGAGGCAGCATTTTGGGAATTACTTTGGAAACAATCAAACTTAAGATCTATTGTCAACCTATATGACTTTGAAATGTCCCTGCACATCAATAGTGTGGACCTAAGGATATCTTCATTTCTTTCCAGCTCTAAAATTCAGCCCCTTTGCAGTTTGAGTCATTACAAAAGACATAACATCATTGTGCCTAGAATTAATGACAAAGATTCCAAGAGGATCTGTGATGTGAAATAGGTTTTTTAAAACACAAAAATTAGCTAGAACTGTCCAGATAAAAAACCTACCATGTAATGCAAAAATGGCTGGGATCCTCTTCCCACTTTCTTTGAGTTTAGAGTCTGATAAGCCTGGATTTAAATGAATAATCAGAACACAGTGAGATCAGTGCTAGACTATGAAAAATATACGTAGGAGTTGCTGTTGAAATCTAGGAGAGAGAGAAGTTAATTGGCCTGAAAGATCTGGAAAGTCTTTAAAATCCTGGAAAAGGGAATAGAAGTTTCCTACATAAGTAAAGAGTAAATGTTATCCAGAGGGAATAGAGTAGACACACATTCCTTCGAATGTTTGAGAAATGATAGCAGTTTAGAGCATATACTGCTTGAGACAAGGAAAGAAAGACATGACAATTATAGAAAATCAGGCAGGAAAGTGAGATTGGGAACAGTTTGTAAAGGGTCTTATTAATTTGACTCAGTTGAGGACCTGTGGTGGAAAGAAAAAACAAACAAAAGAAAACAACAACAAAATATTCTACCAATTATAAGCAGATTAAAAGCTTACAAAATTGAATGAAATGGGCTCTAGGCTATTTCTAGGAATGACTCCCAAAACCAAGCTGTTGCCCTAAAACAAATAGACGGCCAGATACTTCCACTACAAAGATGGTATTATTCAGGAGAGGCAGAGAAGAGCAATCCCGGGTCTGCAGCCATGATGAGTCATGTGCAAGTCCCACATGGGAAGGGAAGAAGAACAGCTTTTATAGAGAGAAAAAGGAAGTTTGAGGGCTATAGTAAACAAACAGTCAGCTGTATTTCATTGGTTGAGTTCTTGCCAGGAAAATGGAGGAGTCGTTCTTCTTCCTGTTGGACTCTGATATTATTTCAGGGTGTAAGTGTTCCCCTCCTGATCTCCCAGCTCTATTTAATTGAAGTTTCTGCTTATTAATTTTATACAATAGCAACATAGATTCAATACAAAGATAAGCAAGCCATTGGTGGAGCCACCATAATGGCCTCTCAACACTCATGAAATTGTGACACCACTACAGACAACCTAATTATCTTTACTGCCATACATGACGGCAGAAAACACACCAAGGTGACAGAAACACGAATAATCAATAGTGGTTACCTTCACTTCCTCACCTGCCGCTGCCTCTTCAGTCCAGGCTATCTTCCCAGCCCTGTCATGTCACCTTTCCAAATGCCATGCAAAAATAGTATTTCTAACTGGTGGACCTTAATTTGCATTCAGAAGCCTAACCCCAAGGAACTTTGAAGACAGAGTTTTTAATCTCTGTAGTGTAGAAGTTAGGGTAGAATTAAATTAGAATAAATGTGGGTTCAATCCTGCATATTTACTGCAATAATAAATATGAAGTCTGAACTTTATCTTGTAGGAGATGGGATTTAAACCCGAGGAGTTTCTAGGACACATCTGAGAAAAGAGTAGAGTTTCCAGAACAGATTTGAGAAAAGAGTAGAGGTAAATTGTTGGTAGAATGAGAACGTTATACATGTAGGGAAGTGAGGAAACTGGATCAAAGAAAGTTAAAGATTGGGAAATAGAGTGATCCTCAAATTTGGGAGGGTTAGAATACAGGTAGAATAAATGGGATTTGATGCAGATAGTAGGAAAGCTATTATCAGTTCTTGAGTGGAGGAAAAGCAAGACGTTAAAAGTGCTTAAGGAAAACTGCTGCTAAGTTAGTGCATGCTGTAAAGAAGGAGAGACTTGGAACTGGTTAGAGTAAACTACATCTGCCAAGTCTGAGAATGTCAGGGAAAGGTCAGATTTTGTGTGGTGTGTGTGTGCGTATGTTTCTTATATGTAGTGGTTTTAAGAAATGTCAAATGTGATCTTTTGTTCATCCAATACAAATTGAGAATGTTAACTCTGCTCTGCATTCAATAAATAGATACTCATTTCTATTCTCATTTATAGATAAGGAAATTGAGGCACCGAGAATTTAAGTAACTTGCCCAAGGCCACACAGCTAATAAGTAGTAGAACTAAGTTAATGAAGATGACTAAGGTATCTTCGGTAGTACTGTCCACCTTCGAGTACATTTCACACATAGAAATACAGACAAACACAGTATTTGTTATGATAAATTCTAATGGGATATATTCATAGTTGTTTTTGACCTGCAAAAAAATATATATTTTTTTGTATTCAGGCCAAATCAACTGTGCGGGATTTTTTTTTTTTTTTTTTTTTTTTTTGCGATACGCGGGCCTCTCACTGTTGTGGCCTCTCCCGTTGCGGAGCGCAGGCTCAGCGGCCATGGCTCACGGGCCCAGCCGCTCCGCGGCACGTGGGATCCTCCCGGACCCTCTAGGGCTTCCCTGGTGGCGCGGTGGTTGAGAGTCCGCCTGCCGATGCAGGGGACACGGGTTCGTGCCCCAGTCCGGGAGGATCCCACATGCCGGAGAGCGGCTGGGCCCGTGAGCCATGGCCGCTGAGCCTGCGCGTCCGGAGCCTGTGCTCCGCAACGGGAGAGGCCACAACAGTGAGAGGCCCGCGTATCGCAAAAAAATAAAGAAAGAAAATAAAGAAAACCTTCCTTAAAAGCACTCTAGATTGGCTATTCTGTTTTAATCTTAATTTGAGGCATCCTATGGATTCCCTGCATGCCTGTAAACATTATTTTGACAATAGCCAATGTCTGAATCTCCTTGCTGTCTGAAGACCCCTCAACAGTCAACTTCATTATCTCCTTTCTTCCTGCTAGTTATTGGAAGAATAATTGCATCACAACCTCCAACTGACAAATGAATAAGAAGCCAAGGCCATTTGGAATGTCAATTTTTCTCTAAAAAGTATAAAATAGGCCCAAGCATATATAGCTTCAATAAAAACTATAAAACTGACTCCCCCTCCAAAAAAAAAACTCAGCCAGGATCAAAGACCATAGGTCTGAACTTCATTTCATTATCAAACCATCAGCTTTGCAGTTCTACTTCTTAGCTGTTTTCTGTGGTCCAGGAGGTGGGTCCTTGTCAAGTAAAAGGCAATGGAATAAAAATGTGTTATCAAAGAGACCTGTCTGTCAAAAACAATAAAATTAGTTAAGAGTATGGACTCTAGAATAATAAACTCATTGGATTTGAATTTCAGCTCTGCCACTTATTACCATATGCTCTTGGACAAATTATTTGAATGCTCAAGGCCTCAGTTTCCTCATCTGTAAAATGGGAATAATATCTCCCTAATAGAGCTGAAGTAAGATGAAATGAGTTAATATATGTAAACATAGTTTGAACAACTCCCACATGTGGTTGTGCTTTATAAGAGTTAGCTGTTAGTCATTCACTGATCTCACGCCACTTTAAGACTCTCCCATGTCTTTAGCCTCTATTCACAAGAAAACTTCTTGAAAGAGTGATCAATAATGATGTCTTTATTTCCTTTCCTCCTTTAGATGTTTATCCTATTTCCCATGACTACCCTTCCACTAGAACTATTCTTGCCACAATCACCCATGGCCTCCATGTTGCCAAATCCAAAAGTCATTTGGGATCCATATATTATTTAACATCTCAGTAACATTTAACACTTTTACTCATTGCCTTCTCATTAAAACACTGTTTTCTTGGCTTCCAGGGGATCGCATTTCCCTGGGTTCCATTTTGTTCAGTGACATTTCCATCTCAGTCACTTCTGACTCTTTCTTCTCAACAAATCAATCTTTGAGTGCTGCAGGACTAAGTCCTTTTTCCATATATAAGCTCATCCTAGGCAATCTCATACAACTTGTTGACTTTAAATAGCATCTTTCTGTGGACTCTAGCTCAGACTTCTCCAATGGCCTCCAGACTCAAGCTAGAAAAATCTACATGCCTCGTTGATACCTCCACTTGCAAATATAATATAAATCACAAAGTTAAAATGTCCAAAATAAAATACACCCAATCTGCCATAGTGACCTTATCTTCCTACGAAACAATCAGTATAGACGTTGTTTGCAATTCCTTTGGGATAAAATATCATAGCAAAATAGAATATGTATTTAGATTATTCTTGTGCTCTAAATTTCTGAAAGTAAGAATCCATATGTCACTAATCCCTGCATCCATTCTGCACCCATTACAGTCCATAGAACTCAATGGATTTTCTGTAAGTGATAAACTGAATGAAAGAACGCTACCTTAGGGAAGATTTATACTGATGTCTCTTATCCTTGGCCTCCACAAGTGAAAAAAAAAAACCGTGAAAGTCATTGCTAACACCTGTAAAAGGGTCTTCATAGCAGCACTACTAATACATGACGGCAAAAAGTTGAAGACAATTCAAATGTCCGTTACCAGATGAATGGCTAAACAAAATGTAGCATACACAGCACACACACACACACACACACACACACACACACACACACACACCAATAATGAGTCATGAAAAGGAATGAAGTGCTGATACATGCCACATGTGAATGAACCTCAAGAATATTACACCGCATGAAAGATGTCAAGACACAAAAAGTCACATATTGTATGATTCCATTTACATGAAATGTGCAGAATAGGCAAGCAAAGTGCTGATGGGCAGAAAGCAGATTGGTGGTTGACAGGGGACAATGGGAGGTGGGAATAAGGAGTGACTATTTAATGAGTGTGGCGTTTTCTTTTGAGGTGATGAAAATGCTTTGGAACTAGATATAGGTAGTTGTTGCACAACAGTGTGAGTGTACTAAATTCTGAATTGCACACTTTAAAATAGTTCACTTTGCTTTATGTCATTTTCCTATATATGTATATTTCCAGGTATCTCTGTCACCTAATCCTCCTGAGATAGGAAGTTGGAGACATGTAAGTGGTTCTGCTCCATTAGGTGCTCTGGGACTACTCCAAATATACCATTCTCTATGGTATTCATACTTCAAATTCGTTGATGAGTATCACTTCTCTGTCCTAGCCTTCAGGAAGAGAAAATCCTTACCTCTTTAAAGACGTAACCAAGGCAGTCGCATCACCGCTGCTTATACCTCAGTGCCTGGAACTTGGTAGTACAGCCACAAGTAACTGCAAGGGAGACCAGGAAAAATGATATATGTCAGGCATTCATGTACCCCTTTAAAATTCAGGAGACTCTATCACTAAAAGGAAGGAGAGAATGGATAATGAAAAACAATTAGCAGTTTCTGCTACAGAGGCAATTGATATTTTGCTAAAAAGTAGAACTACATGGTTTTGTTTGTTTTTTGTTTTGTTTTTTTTTGCGGTACGCAGGCCTCTCACTGTTGTGGCCTCTCCCATTGCGGAGCACAGGCTCCTGACACGCAGGCTCAGCGGCCATGGCTCACGGGCCCAGCCGCTCCACGGCATGTGGGATCTTCCCAGACCGGGGCACGAACTTGTGTCCCCTGCATCGGCAGGTGGACTCTCAACCACTGCACCACCAGGGAAGCTCAAACCACGTGTTTTCAGATTAGAAAATCTGAATTAGATAATCAAAAGTTGCATAGCATTCCAATTTTATTTAGAGAACTATATAGTGTAAGATTTCTTGTCAAGGCTGTGACACATTTTAAAAATATTTCACACCAGTGTAGTATTATAACACTAGAAAATCCCCTATTTCTTACACAGGGAGAAAGGCCAAAGTTACATCTGTTGGTTGAAATAATACATGTAATGTATTCTCTAGATAATTTTGTCAGTACAAAATATGTCAGAATTTAATGGCCCAAAATAATATTTCAATATTAAAATAGAACTACGTGAAGAATGTGTTTGCTGTTTTTCCTCAGTGACCCTACAAAACTAGCCACATTCAGCACCACAAGAAAACAAAACAAAAAACGAGAGGAGTCACCAGAGCCTTTAATACCCAGACTTGATTTACAAGGTACAAATGCTCTGGATTTAGAGACAACCTCTTTTTTCTTACTTTAAATTACTGATGTACTCAGCCCCTGATATTTGTTCATTGCAGGCTTATGGTTTTTCATTTTCACATTTGAAGTTGAAAAATGAATAAAGATAATAGAAGCAATAATAACCAAGGTATCTAGTCTTAGGAGTCAAACACAAGTTTGGATTTAGCCTTGGCTTGAGGCCCTTTGATTGACACTTCCATTGCTAGAGTTAGCTCAAGTCATTTCAAGATCCAACTAGATTTCATTTTGTCTTATCTGTGGGTTATCATTCTTGCAAGAATCATTTCATCTTGGCAGGGTCTTGATTTAAGGCTTTAAAACTCAGTGAGGCTCAAAGAGATTTTGCAAGGTCACAACACTGTAGATTTGTTTGGTAATATAAAACCTGAAGATGGAATGCCAGCCCGTGCAAGATCTCAACAGTGGTTAGACATGACACATACTGCATTCTCATGCACACAATCAGGATGACTTTGAAGGCTGTTTGGCTCACAGTTTTCTCTTATGGACCAATTTCAGTATTTCTTCCAGGTATACAAAATCCTATTTCTCCTCAATTTGCTCACATCAGGAAAGGCTTGTAGTCATTACTCTCAGTGAATATTCTAAATGTATATTTTCTTTATCACATTTTCTCCCAATCAGATGAGTCTCTCTCCTATGGAAAGGGGGTTTTATCACATACAAGCATCTAAAGACACAGAGTATGGTCATAACCCACTCAGAAAGCCCGGGGAATATAGAATTGAAAATATTCATGTGGGAGTGGTGTATGTGCCAGTGTTTATAGGCAAGTTAACTTCTTGCATGCATGTGGGTATGTCACTTACCCATTTTTGCTATTATTTTGTATGATGCACTTATACCCAATGATGTTCTTTTACAATTTCAAGATGGACGATCTTTCATGTTAAGCTATCTGTAATTCACATCCATGTTGAGGATTTAAGTATGTTTCATGAAAATTATGTCAATATTTCACACAGGCTTCCCTGGTGGTGCAGTGGTTGAGAGTCCGCCTGCCGATGCAGGGGACACGGGTTCGTGCCCTGGTCCGGGAAGAACCCACATGCCGCAGGGCGGCTGGGCCTGTGAGCCATGGCCACTGAGCCTGCGCATCCGGAGCCTGTGCTCCGCAACGGGAGAGGCCATAACAGTGAGAGGCCCGCGTACCACAAAAAAAAAAAAAAAAATTATGTCAATATTTCACATAACACAAAGGAGAATCAATTATAGACACATACCCATGTAGATTAAAGGAAATCATTCATCATACTTTTCTTGCTGTCTAGCACAGATGTCATAGCGTGGGGAATGAGGGCATACATTTGGAGTCAGATTGAGTTTGACTTCATCTAGCATTTACACGCAGTGTGATCTTGAATTGATTCCATAAGCATTCTGGGCTGCAGCTTCTTCATCTAATGATTGGAGATGATAAAAAAAAAAAGTCTCACAAGATTATTGTGAAGATTAAATGTTACATATATGTAAATCACTAGGCACTTAATGGCTGTTTATATATGCAGATATTTTTATACTTCAGGTAAAGCTTGGTAATTGTGGGAGGTGCAGGGTAGAGCAGTGTTATACGACAATGGTATGTCGTAATCTGTAGTGGGATGGGTAATAAGTTATTTGCTAGTAATCTTAGAAAAGTTCTAAAGTTGACAGATATTTTTCTTTCTTGTTTATTTATACAAATTTAAAGTTATAATCTACGTTTGTAATACTTTTACTCACTCTCATTTTGAAATGCTTGTGTGAATAGCAGAGAAAGCTGGTGGGAAGGTGACTGATGGTACATGGGCTTATGCTGCGCCCAAGAAAAGCAGCTGTTATGTGACTCCTGGCTATGAGGACTGGGTGGAGGAATAAGCATATGGAGAAAAAAGTCAAGTACAGGAGGGGACCTCATTTCCACTGATGGGAAGGAAAGAGGGAAGAATGAACAAGTCTGATGATAAATAAATATCAGAAGATTATTGGATTCTGTACCGTCCCACCACATTTTTGAAATGTGAACCCTCAAGGTAGAAATCTGGCAGAATTTATTGTCCATACATGGGATCCAAAATTTTTATGAAGCTTCCACAATGGATCCAAATTTTTCTTTTTAATAAATTTATTTATTTACTTATTTTATTTTTGGCTGCATTGGGTCTTCATTGCTGCGCGTGGGCCTTTCTCTAGTTGAGGAGCAGGGGCTACTCTTCATTGCAGTGTGCGGGCTTCTCATTGCAGTGGCTTCTCTTGTTGTGGAGTACGGGCTCTAGGAGCATGGGCTCAGTAGTTGTGGCTCATGGGCTCTAGAGCGCAGGCTCAGTAGTTGTGGTGCACAGGCTTAGTTGCTCTGTGGCATGTGGGATCTTCCCAGACCAGGGCTCGAACCCGTGTTCCCTGCATTGGCAGGCGGATTCTTAACCGCTGCGCCACCAAGGAAGTCCTAGATCCGAAATTTTGATGAACTTCTAATGGTCATGAGCTGGATTGAGCCTCAAGGACTTTTGTCTAGACTGAACAGCTTAAGCAGCTATCCTATACGTACACATCTACACATTCGGTGCTTAGAATCTTAAATATTTATGTGGATACAACTCATTGCATATTATTTGCTAAGAAGAGTTCATGTTTTAACATAAATTACCCTATTTTATCTTCAAAACAGTACTTGGTGGAAGGAGCAAAGAGAGGCAAAGAAGCAATCTAATGAAGGTGCTCTTACTTCTTTCTATAGCCTACTACTAGGCCTATGCCTTTCCGGGACAATCATATTACAGACTGGTGGAAGTGCTCTTCTTAAACAGGAGGTAGTATGGGATACTTACCAGTAGTCAGACATTCAAAAAGATAAAAGAACAGAGAAGAAGGTTATCCCAAAGGAGGAGATATCCAAGAGAATATTCCAAAGAAGGTGAAACTAAATAGAGCAGTGATTCTCAACCAGGACTATTTTGTCCCCTTCCATTCTTGCATCTCTGGGACCTATGGAGACATGTTTGCCACAATTGGCATTGGGGTTGCTATTGTCATCTAGTAGGTGAAGGCCAGGGATGCTGCTAAATCTTACAATACATAGGACAACCCCCCTAAAAAACAGTTATACAGCCCCAAAGTGTCAATAGTGCCGTTTGAGAAACCATGAAATAGAATATAACGCTTGCATGTAATAGTTTTTGATTTCTAGCCTCAGCTCTTGAAAGCTCCCACCCCAAGCACCAATAATTTATATCTGCAGTGGGGGGGGGGGGGGGGGTTGGCGGGGGTGGAACAGGAGTGTGGAGATGGTATAATGAGGGGAAAGAAGGCTATAAGCCACACCACATACACTCTAAGAGCTGGGAGTTGGAGTGCACCATTAAGAAATAAGGTATTATTATTATTAATGGACAGTGCATATGACTGAGGTAATTTGTTTGAGCCCATGTTAGTGTTTTTGCTATTACTATTGTTCCATGACCACAGTGTTTGAATCACTATCTCCCATTATCCCTCTGGTCCAGGCTCATTCCCACCCCTGAATCTTTTAAGAAAACACCATAAAAACTTTTTACATAATCTAATTTGAATATGATTTACGTGTTGTGCAACAGAAGCACATTTAAGGTGCTTAGAAGTCCTTCCTCACATACACTTTCCCCTAAGCAATCCATTCCACTCTGTTACTTTATCTTGAGGAACCACACTTCAAGCCAACTGCTATCTGAGCCGCTTCACATCACATTCATATCATCATTATATTGCATCTGCTTCCTCAAAGTTCCTCTTCCTCCTATATTTCTCTCTTAGGGCAATCCAATTTACTCATTTTCCTGAATCAGAAACAAGGGCGTCCTCAACAGCTCCATTCCTTTCATTCTTTTTTAAAGATAAATAATACTTAATGCAATAATTGTTTGATTGAAAATAACAAAAAAATCCACAATGGATAAAACAACAAATTTCTACATAAAGACAAGATCGGTAAAAGTACTGTGTGAGCTATCTTTTTCTTTTGAGCCCTGCCTTATCCCCTCTCATTGTCACCTTACTTTTTTAGACCCTCGTCAGTGGTTCCCTGAGATATAGAAATAGCCTCCTAACTGTTCTCCCTACCTAACCTAAAGCACTTCAATTTTTCCTTAACTAAGACAACAAACTCATCTTTTTAATATGTAAATCTGATTATATCCCTTCTCTGCTTAAAACCTTTATAATGGTCTCCATTTCCATATGTTCCTGAATATGCTGTATAAAGCATTTTATGATCAGGTCCCTGCCTGTGTCTCCTGCCTTGTCTCCTACTCCTTCAACAATGTCCTCTAACCTGCAACACTGAATTTTACTCTCATGACACTGAACTTTCTTTGGTTCTTTAAATGCATTATAACAGTCATTCATCTTTGCATCTTTTTTTTACATGCTATATCTTTTGCCTGGCTTGGTCTTTATGACTTATTCCCAATCTACTTATCGAGCACTTTACTTTCATTCTTCAAACCCAGCCCAGATATACTTAATCCAGGAAGATAGATATTAAATATTATTGCACTTCAGTCCTCTGTTCTAAAACTTTTTCTCTTCTTTTAGCATTATATGCTTTCTCCTTGGAGTATCTTAACCACTTCTCCTATCTTCAGTTATTGATGACTCCCAAAGTGGGGTTATGATCCCTCATTCTGAGTATCATCCATATATATCCAATTGCAGCTTATATATAAAACAGACAGCTCAAGCTCAATATGTACAAAAATGAAATTTTATCGCTTCTTGAATTGCTTCTTATCCAGGATCTTCTCTATTTTAGAAAATTGCACAGCCATTTATTTAAGAAAAAACCTGGAAATCACTGTTGACCCTTCCTTCTCTCTCATGTTTGGTATCTTCCTCCAATGTACAGGGCCCGGAAGACACTCCAGCCATCACATTGGCATTGCCAGTGTTTACATCTTTCCCAACGCCATGGTCACCAGTGCTGCTGCCAACAGTGTTTCTGGCATTTACATAGCGATCACTGCCTGTCTCATGCCCCAACAGTGCTTGCCAACACCATCAGCACCAATCCTGCCAATGTGTCACCCTCTTTATGTCCCATAGCAATTATAGAGCAATGGCTCTTTTAAGTGCCACCTTTTAGTTTATGTTTCAGCCTTCTAGCCTGAGCAGTTGTGTGTGAGATAATGAGATCTGGCCTATGTAATAATCTCAGGGACACAAACCATGCTCAGAATCATTCTTCCCTTCTGTGTTCAATATTTGCCAATAATCCTTCAACCAACCTAACCCATCTTGACCCTCTTTTCCCCTAGGATGAATTTTTACTTTTCTAGGAGTTTTTTTTTTTTTTTTTTTTTCTTTGCAGTACGTGGGCCTCTCACTGTAGTGGCCTCTCCCATTGCGGAGCACAGGCTCCGGACGCGCAGGCTCAGCGGCCATGGGTCACGGGCCCAGCCGCGCCGCGGCATGTGGGATCTTCCCGGACCGGGGCACGAACCCGTGTCCCCTGCATCGGCAGGCGGACTCTCAACCACTGCGCCACCAGGGAAGCCCTAGAAGATCTTTATTTATCATATATAGCTTTAATGATCACAAATCATATTATGTAATTTGATGTAATATCAAGTTATTTTTTACGATACCCATTTAAAGAACATGATGGTTATGGTTTAGTGAGAAATATATCTGGTCTTTGTCCCTGGTTCCTGGCACAGAGCTCCTGAAACCCTGGGAATTTCTGAGTGATAAGAGTATCTTCTAGGGCTTCCCTGGTGGCGCAGTGGTTGAGAGTACGCCTGCCGATGCAGGGGACACGGGTTCGTGCCCCGGTCCGGGAAGATCCCACATGCCGCGGCGCGGCTGGGCCCGTGACCCATGGCCGCTGAGCCTGCGCGTCCGGAGCCTGTGCTCCGCAATGGGAGAGGCCACAACAAAAAAAGATCTTCTAATTAAAGTGAAAAAATACAGTCATTTGAGTCAGCAATGCTATAGACATTAAAAAGCAGTCCTCTCGTTCCTTTTTTTTCTCTTTAAAGAAGATATGTAGTTCCAGCAATATATCATCCAAATCTCCCAGTGAAACACAAATAAATCAAATTCACTGAAAATGAACGGATATAACACCATTTAATGAATGCTATTTATTTGAGGTAATGTGGTCCTAGCTACATCACGATTACTTAGAGTGGTTGCTAAACATGAAGATTCCCAGGGGCACTGGGGCCCAGGAATCTTGGTTTCACCAGTATCCCAAATAATGTAATGCACACAAAATTTAAAAGCTACTGATTGAAGTAATTGATAATAACAACATAGACTGTATGCTGGACAAACTGGTACAGATCTAATTAAATTATACTGGAAAGAATATCTTGCATTTAAATGATCATTGAATAAAATAACAAAATGTAATTGAGAGTCAGGAAAATTTTTGCTTGGTGATATTGTTGCCTTGGTATCTGCTTCTGCCCAATGTCACTGCCTGTTCCTTTCCCTTGAATCAAGATTTTACTTTATGTACCAGCTAAAACTTTAATAACTTTCTAGAGATATTAGTCAAAATGTCTAAAGCAACTTGGTTAAAACTGCAGGAGGCAATCCAGATGAGATAAACAGATATTTATACTTAAGTGCTTAATAGATACAAGACAGTAAAAACAAGTGTTTTGTCAATAACTACCAACTTTTTTTTTTAAGAAAATTTTTTGGTGTAAAATATTTTCATTTTCTATGAAAGAAAACTAAGTATTTCACACAACTTTAAGCAAACTTCATTCTGTACAGTATGCCCTCTTTTCACTGAAGCATCTTTGTCCTAGCTTCAGCTTTTATACTTTGAAAAGCTTTAAAATTTTTATCTTCTTCCTTGTTGGGATAAGGAATATATATCCAATTCACAGTTAGTGTAATATGGAATACACATCCAGAAAATGAACCAGTCCAGCTAAGCAACTCTTTTTCTTCTTTGTTGGATATCACTGTAGGTTCTTATGAGCTCAGACTCCTGGGGAGCATTTTAACGGTTTTTTCCACCTCCCCTGATGACCATGTTTATGCTAAGTTTTGATACAGTATAAAGGCTTATGTAGTAATTAGCATTCAAATGGACCACTGATTTCCTTTTCACTGAGTGGGTTGTCTATTTCCAGGCTCAGAAATGGAATCCAATGAGTTAGAGCTTACAATAATCAAGACATATTAACAATTCAAATCCTAAATTAAACATCCAAGGCACAGGGTGCAAACAGGAAGCATCACCCTTGTCACAGACTGGTTAAACCATTAAAAGGGAACAAAATAATGAAGAGAGCGAACTTTCATGGCTAATGGTCTATGAGCAAATGTGAGTGTAGTAGCAAGAAAAATAAAATTCTATGTATAAAGTCTAAGTGATACTGAAAGATGGAATACGTTGATTTTTTAGGTTTAAAACTTTTCAGCGTCTTTAACCACTGTCTGTTTTCAGCGTAGTCACTGATAAAATTCAAGTGAGAGAAAAGTGAGGTAAAAATTCAGAGTACCTGCTTGATAGCTATTTTAGTATATTTTAGGGATTCACCTGATGATCTTAATGAGGAGCTGGCAATTATTCCAGACCAACATTGAGAATCACAATTATTTTCAAATCTCCTTAAAACCTGTTATAGTATCTGAAAACATTTAACATTTTATATAATAATATTTGGGGACATAGATCCCCTGCAAAATCTAATAAAATCCTTGTGCCTTCTCAGTGCAAACCTTAGAGAAATGTACATCTATTCATACAAACAATAATACTCTGTTTTTTTTGTTTTGTTTTGTTTTTTGCGGTATGCGGGCCTCTCACTGCTGGGGCCCCGCCCGTCGCGGAGCACAGGCTCCGGATGCGCAGGCTCAGCGGCCACGGTCCACGGGCCCAGCCGCTCCGCGGCATGTGGGATCCTCCCAGGCCGGGGCACGAACCCGCGTCCCCTGCATCGGCAGGCGCACTCCCAACCACTGCGCCACCAGGGAAGCCCAATACTCTGTTTTTAATCATTAAATTAAAAAGGTGTAACACATAAAAGTGAAACGGCTTTGCACTTCAAGTGCACTTTGCACTTTAATGAAAAATAGTCATTTAATTTGTATACATATTATTGGTCTGATTATGACTTTCCTTTTTTCTGAGTGTATGCTTATACTGAATGGTTAAAAATTACTAAAACAAAGAACTTGAATGAAACTATACATTTAAAAAGTTGATTTTACCAAATATATCTCTCTCAAACACTTACAAAATAATAAAAGGATAATAGCTTTGTGGACAATAACCTACCAGATTTGCAAAAGCACAAAACAGTCATTATTATTCACATCTACAAATGAATGGGAAAGCAGAAATTAAACTCACAGTATTTTATTTAAATAAATACTTTTGCTACATTTATGCTCTACACAAATAACGTGAATATATTTTTAGCACAATCAGCCAAATACCTACGTGCCTACTTTCCTGCTCATGGTTTTAGACTTGGTTAATGTGAAATTTAATTTGTGCTAATCTTCTCAAGGTTAGCAAAGTGTGAAATATACTGTACGTTGGATTTACCTAATTTACAGTAGCATTCAATTGGTGTGAAATTTTAGAAAATAATGTCTTAGATTTTTCTAATCAAAAAGAAAAGAAGTAACATTGATGCTCCACTATTAGGGTTGAAACTATGCTAAATTTATAAAGGAGACAAAGTGTCAAGGGTAGGCCAATAGAGACTGCATATAAGAAGGAGCTCTTAAAGAGAATTTAGGAATTACAGAAGGACTCTGTTTAAAGTCACAATCACAAGTTATTTCCTTTTAAGCTGGAACCCAAGAGTGGTGGAGAAATCACCTGAGTGCTGCCCTTAATAAAAAAAAAAAAAAAAAATCTGTTATGGTCCCAGAAACTGTATCATCACGTAACTGTCTAGGATCAGAGGAATCAAAATTTGGAGTTTCTCCTCTGTATAAGAACTGTCTTGACTCTCTCCAAACTACAAAATATGGACCTTATATTTAGGGGACTCTGTGAAACCATTTAGGTGGCCAATCTAGTTACATACCTGCTTCATCTAAAAAGCATTAGTGGCACATATAAACAACTTTTAAATGCACAGTAGGTGGTAAGAAAAATGGGTGTGGTATACAATTTGTATTCTAAATGCACAAGGTTATTACACTGAAAGAAAATTCTACAAAACGCTTAATGGATTAAACTTGAACAGGAGTAATGATGTGAAAAAATATATAGGAGAAGAAGCAAATTGCCCGCAATAAGGCAGAAAATAAAATTCAGTGAGATTTAGGTTTGTACAAAGAGTTATCTCAAACAAGCCGCTCAGTTTGCATTCTTTTCTGGGAACTCATAAAAGAGCTATGGAAATGCAGTACGGGTTGAATAACTTGATCGTACAAAATGAAAATACGTGTTTGCGCATGTATGTCTATTTAGTTACATGACATTGAAATCCATATTTTAACAATATATCAGCATTTAAAAGAAATACAAGGCAAATAAAGTAGAAAATCATTTCAAATAACTCACAGTAGCCCTATTATTCCATGATGAGCTCAATATGTTCAGTTAAAATACACAAAATTCTTTCAAATTTAAATTGCAATGTAAGTATAAGGTAATATGAAAGGTAATACTTTACATGGCAAAGGCAGGAAAAATTAATGTATTGTGAAAACAATTTTATTCTTTTATGTGACTGTGAGTACACATTTGTGGAACAAATAAATATGTTGTCTTCCTGCATAAAGACAATGGTATGAAACTATTTTTAATATAATGAGTACTTGGATTTATTATGGAAGCTAGTCAACCCAGGTATAAAAAGATGGGTAGGAAAAGAATTTCTTAGTTATATTTAGAAGGCTTTATTTATAAGAGAAGGACTTAGAGGGAAAAAAGAAAAGAAAAATCTACACGTTAATTTAAAAAAAAAAGAAAGGAAAGAAAAACCTTTATTTCCTGATTTAAAAAGAGCTTCAAATTTCAGATTTATCTTATGATAGATGAAAAATTTCTCCATAATTTGTAGCACTGCGGTCTAACTTGCCTAGAAAAGATGTTGAAAAACATACCACTGGCAGCTTTTAAATTAGACTAGAAAACACACCCAATAATCTATATCAGAGAACTTTCTAGATCAATCGGCTGGTTGGAATAATTCTGTTTTGATCATAATTAGGAAAACAATGTACTATTTTTAGTTTTTTAAGGAATCTCCATACTGTTCTCTATAGTGGCTATATCAATTTACAATCCCACCAACAGTGCAAAAGGGTTCCCTTTTCTCTGCACCCTCTTCAGCATTTGTTTGTAGATTTTGTGATGATAGCCATTCTGACCGCTGCAAGGTGATACCTCACTGTAGTTTTGATTTGCATTTCTCTAATAATTAGTGATGCTGAGCATCTTTTCATGTGTTTGTTGGCCATCTGTATGTCTTCTTTGGAGAAATGTTTATTTAGGTCTTCAGCCCATTTTTTGATTGGGTTGTTTGGTTTTTTGATATTGAACTGCATGGGCTGTTTGTATATTTTGGAGATTAATCCTTTGTCAGTTGCTTCATTTGCAAATATTTTCTCCCATTCTGAGGGTTGTGTTTTCATCTTGTTTGTTGTTTCCTTTGATGTGCAAAAGATTTTAAGTTTAATTAGGTCCCATTTGTTTTTTTTTGTTTTATTTTGTTTTTATTCTCATTACTCTAGGAGGTGGGTCAAAAAAGATCTTGCTGCAATTTATGTCACAGAGTGTTCTTCCTATGTTTTCCTCTAAGAGTGTTATGGTGTCTGGCCTTACATTTAGGTCTTTAATCCATCTTGAGATTATTTTTGTGTATGGTGTTAGGGAGTGTTCTAATTTCATTCTTTTACATGTAGCTGTCCAGTTTTCCCAGCACCACTTATTGAAGAGGCTGTCTTTGCTCCACTGCATATTCTGGCCTCCTTTGTCATAGATTAGGTGATCATAGGTGCATGGGTTTATCTCTGGGCTTTCTATCCTGTTCCATTGATCTATATTTCTGTTTTTGTGCCAGTACCATACTGTCTTGATTACTGTAGCTTTGTAGTATAGTCTGAAGTCAGGGAACCTGATTCCTCCAGCTCCTTTTATTTTCCCTCAAGATTGCTTTTGCTATTTGAGGTCTTTTGTGTTTCCATATAAATTGTAAAGTTTTTTGTTCTAGTTCTATGAAAAATGCTATTGGTAATTTGATACAGATTGCATTGAGTCTGTAGTTTGCTTTGGGTAGTATAGTCATTTTCACAATATTGATCCTTCCAATCCAAGAACATTGTATATCTCTCCATCTGTTTGTGTCGTTTTTGATTTCTTTCATCAATATCTTATAGTTTCCTGCATACAGATCTTCTATCTCCTTAGGTAGGTTTATTCTTAGGTATTTTATTCTTCTTGTTGCAATGGTAAATGGGATTGTTTGCTTAATTTCTCTTTCTGATCTTTCATTGTTAGTGGATAGGAATGCAAGAGATTTCTGTGTAATAATTTTGTATCCTGCAACTTTACTAAATTCATTGATTGGCTCTAGTAGTTTTCTGGTGGCATCTTTAGGATTTTATATGTATAGTATCATGTCATCTGCAAACAGTGACAGTTTTACTTCTTCTTTGCCAATTTGGATTCCTCTTATTTCTTTTTCTTCTCTGATTGCCACGGCTAGGACTTCCAAAAGCAATCCCACTACTGGGCATATACCCAGAGAAAACCATAATTCAAAAAGACACAATGCACTCCAGTGTTCACTGCAGTACTATTTACAATAGCCAGGACATGGAAACAACCTAAATGTCCATCAACAGAGGAATGGATAAAGAGGATGTGGTACATATATACAGTGGAATATTTCTCAGCCATCAAAAGGAACAAAATTGGGTCATTTGTAGAGACGTGGATGGACCTAGAATCTGTCATACAGAGTGAAGTAAGTCAGAAAGAGAAAAACAAATATTGTATATTAACACATATATGTGGAATCTGAAAAAATTGTTATAGACTATCTTATTTACAAAGCAGAAATAAAGACACAGATGTAGAGAACAAACGTGTAGATATCAAGAGGGAAGTGAGTGTGGGATGAAGTGGGAGATTGGGATTGACATGTATACACTACTGATATTGTGTATAAAATAGATAACTAATGAGAACGTACTGTACAGCACAGGGAACTCTACTCAGTGCTCTGTGGTGACATAAATGGGAAGGAAATCCAGAAAAGATGGGATATATGTATATGTGTAGCTGATTCACTTTGCTGTACAGTAGAAACTAACACAACATTGTAAAGCAACTATACTCCAATAAAAGTTTTTTAAAAAATTCAAAGATGAGAAGATCAGCTGACAGGAGTGGAGTGCAGGCTGGTGGTCCTTGTAGGGCTATATCCTAAGAGGTGAAGCAGAGGAAATCAGGTGAGGAGGGCAACAGATCAATAAAAGAGTAGAGAGATACTGAGATAAGAAAGAGTGTGTGGCCTCAAGCAAAGAAAAGTTGCCTCGATTCCTTCCTTGATTGCTGACTAGCTTCCCGATGCCTGTTTTATGAGGTCTGTCTGTACTTCCCTCCTGTGTCTTCTGTATTTCCATGCTGACCTACAGCACGCAGTACCACCCTGACATTTTACTTGTTTTTATTTTTTCAAACAGAACAAGAAATGATTCTAAGTGAATATATCCAAATACGTGTGGGGGGATAGAGGGTGGGACAATACTATATGTATTAAGACGGCCATCCGGCATATGTGTAATATTGAAGCTGGTGTAAATAAATACTGTTACATCTACAAAACTGAATATTACAAACTTGTACATACATGCATTGAGTTTTAAATAAAGGCTAAAAATGTAAAAAAAAGAAAAAGAATGTACTATATCAAGATGTTCAACATTTAGCTATGGCTGTACTTTTATTGTCTTCATAATTACTTATATGTGTTATGTAGCTGTTGACAACTTATTTATATGTGACCATGTAGTAATCATGTAATTGTCTAGCTTAACGAGTGATTCAGTCTCATAACACTAACTACATGGGATTTCAATGATCCATCTCTGCAAGACAAAGTAATATATATGCAATGCATCTTCTCAAGCATGACTCCAAGTTAAAAAAAAAATGAGTTACAACTCCTTTTTACCCATTTAAATTCTGTTTATCTTTCAAAGATCAGCATTGAGTTTCATCTCCCTTTAGAGGCACTCTCAATATTTTTTAGCCAACACTGATTATTTTATTTCTGATCATCTAGATCAATTTTATTTAAAAATTATGATACTTATTGATTCATTAGAAATACTAGGAGAAAGTCTAGTCTAGTGGTAAAAGAAATCTGCTTAAATAAGATTGGCAAACCAGACATTTGAAAAGAACAAATAGATACATAATGGCATAAAATTTGACAAAGGAGATAATAAAGTCAATGGACAAAAATATTTATGGAAAATTTTTACAATGCAATGACGTAAGATTGATACCTATAAAATATAAAGATCTTAGTAGTTTACTGAAGACTAAATCCAAATGTCAATAAATGTAAGGAAAGATAATCAAGCTCATTAAAATTGAGAATATACAAATTAAGTAACAATGAAATGAGGTAGGGTGGATGCATCACCCTGTGCCCCGACTTGTCAAATTTTTTCCTTCATAGCACTTAACATCGTATGACATATATTTACCTGTTATTTGTGTTTCCCTCCTAGAATATAAGCTCCATGAGAATGCAACTTTTGTCCACTATTTTAATTTAATACCTAGAGCAGTGTGTGATATGTAGGAGGAACAGAAGAAATATGAACATAAAGATATTACTTTACTCTCATCAACTGGTAAAATTTAGAGTACAATTATATCTATTGCTAACTAGAATGTGGGGAAAATGATATTCGTCACATTGCTAGAAAAATGTGAGTTATTAGTCATTTTGAAAAGCAATTTCATTATAGCTATTAGACACTATAATCTCACCCTGAATTTTATCTCAGAAAAATGAAAATATGTACAATATACATATCAGGACAGTGTTTAATGCAGCACTATTGATAAATACAAAGCAGAAAGAATTAAAAAATAGATGACTGTTCATCAACAGGGAAATGGTGGAGTAAATTTCTATACATCATGGTTATGGAACCTTTTCTTAATATAAATTTATTTATTTATATTTGGCTGCACTGGGTCTTCGTTGCTGTGCAACGGGCTCCTCATTGTGGTGTGCGGGCTTTGCATTGCAGTGGCTTCTCTTGTTGTGGAGCACGGGCTCTAGGCACATGGGCTCAGTTGTTGTGACACACAGGCTCTAGAGTACAGGCTCAGTAGTTGTAGCACACGGGCTTAGTTGCTCCGCGGCATGTGGGATCTTCCTGGACCAGGGCTCGAGCCCATGTCCCCTGCATTGGTAGGCGGATTCTTAACCACTGTGCCACTAGGGAAGTTCAACAGTTATGGAACTTTAAGCAGACAAACAAACAAACAAAAAACTAGTTGAAGCTCTACTAGTTGAAATGCAAAGATTTCCACTAGAGCTGAATGGGAAAACAGGGCAAAAAAGTATGACTATATCATTCCTTTTAAAAATAATAATGCCCCCCCAAACCTGTATGTGTACCTATACATGTGTGTTTATGAATATATGAGAAATGCAACATCAATAATGGTCTGTTAACATGGGTTATGTGTGAGGAGCATAATGTGGGGAAAGAAGGGAGGAGTGAGGAGGGGAGTGACAGGCAAAATAGGAAAAGGGTTTTTGAAGAATATACTGACAAAATTAGCATGTGATATATTATTAAGTTGATATATTTATATTAAATTATATATGTACATATATGGACATATAAAATATCTGAATGAAAAATATCCCAAAGCAGACAAATAATCAGTGTACTGGATTTAACAGGAGAAAAGAATAGCGTCAGAGGAGAAGTCCAGGGAAACAAACACTCAGAACTTCACTATATAGTCTATTATCTTTCAACAACCCAGCTTCACATCTGAGCTATACTTCTCCCATCTTTAATTTTCTTTACTTCCAGTATTTTCCAAATGGTATTCTAAACATGGTGTTTCCATCTCCTCTCAGCCAGCGCTCTACAAACTCCTTTCCAATCTGAGAATTCTACAAGACCTGTTGCCTAAAAAGCACTCATCCTCCTAGACACCCACATCCTCCCTGCAGTGAAACCTCCACCTTGCATGACTTCTGTGGTCCCTTGTGCTGCCTCTTTCTCTGAGTCCACTTATTCTCGGTCACGTTTGCTAATTTTTCCTCCTCTGCCCACCTTACCCAGAGTTGTGTATGATCAAAAGAGAATGTCTACCTAAAAAAGAAAAAGAAAATGGTAACTATGTGAGGTGATAGCTATGTTAATTAGGTTGACTGTGGTGATCATTTCGCAGTATATACATATATCAAAACATCAAGTTGTACACCTAAATATATACAATTTTTATTTGTCAATTATACCTTGATAAAGCTGAAGGAAAAAAAAAAAGGTTTAGAAGTAATAGCTCCAAACTCTAAGAAAAGAGATATAGGTAAATGGAAATTGGAAACCTAATGACAAAACAAAAAACATACACTTCAAATTACAAGACCAGGAAAAAAAGTTTTCAGGGAAGTTAATATCATCTTTTTGCTTAGGGAAAAAAAAAAGAAAAACACTGGAGATCTTTTATGATGAAAGGCTCAACAAAAAGCTTAAAACCAGCTTGGAAAATTGCCTATAGAGTAGTTTTGCTGGTATTTTTAGCAAAAGAGCTCTGAATAAGAATATTTTTTCATGGATCAGCAGAAGCAAAAGAGATACTTTTAACTGACTTTAGGAGTTAAAATTTAAAAAAGGAAAATTAAAGAAAACCTTATGAAGACAATAGTGTCAGTAAGATTGAGGCAAAGAAGAAATTAAAGTCTTCCAACTTCATTGTGTACCTAGAATGCTATTGCCTTTGTGTTGCTTGTACTATGAGGCACTATTGTGATTTGGCATTTGAATTATGCAAAGAAATCAAAACCAAGTAAGCAATGTTTCTCTTTGATATGCTCTTCAAATTTTTAATATAGTTAGCCTCTAACACAATATTTTAATGCCCAATCTTAATATAGGAGTGTGGTTTTATTCTTAGCCCCAAACATTCCACTTACTACCTCCTCTTTCTAGACCCACCTCACTCCTCAACTTAACATCTATTATTCATCTATTTATCTACAGCTTCAGAGACTGTTAAAAATAATTCAGAATGAAAGCTGATGTTTTCATGGTAAGTCAGGAGGTTTGTTCTAAAATTACCCCTCAAAGGGTTTGTTCTGAATTTTTGGAATTAAATATTTGGAATTAAAAGTGAACCCCAAAGTGGAGCAGTTTTCACATTGAACATAGTTGTCTGAAATTATTTGCTTTGTATTGTTGGCCAATATGTTTGTATATCTCTCTGGAGAAAGAACCTAACTTAAACATCTTTTTTTTTTTTTTTTAGTAACAGGAATTCTGGTGCAGAACTGGATATGGACAGACATGACTTGTTCATGGCCAAGTATGGAAGCAGATGGTCTAAGAATAGTGCCCTCTTCTCACAACAGGTGTTTGATGATTTCATGATGTTCCCCAGATATTTAAATTTCCTCTGTTTCATAACTTTCCAAGAAGATATCTTGATCTTCTAGCCTCTCCTAAGTCTCACAGCACAATTAAATCACTCCATGTTCTGTATCTTTCCCTCACTTTCAAAAGGTAAAAACTGCTAATCTGATCAAGTAACTTATGCTATTTAATGAAGATCGAAAGCCACTAATTTTTTTTTTTTTTTTGAGCAAGGCAGAATGCAGTTATCTAATACTAGTAAACATAAGCAATACAGACCAGCAACCTGACCCTTTTCTCTGGTAACACACACTCTTTATAGAAAAGTGCTTTAAGTCCATACATGATCTGGGTTTAGCCTGCCTGAACTGAGCTTCACTGGGATAGGACATTCTTCCTTCTCTACCTCTGCCCCTTGTTAGGGGGACCAAGGTCTTAAAAACAACACAGCTGGAACAGATACCACACTCCCAAACCACAACCAGATTTCGAAGAAGCCATTATATGTGAATAACGTCTTTCATATGAAAAAAAAATTGTCTTTATGTGTCAAAATTCTACACCACCATCTGATAGGAGAAAAAAGATGATTCTGAGGACTTGTTTATGTGTGACTTTCTTCAGTCTTCAACTCAAAGCATATATTGAACATACAGTTGGTCCTTTCAGTTTATGTAGTTCAAGTCAATATTCTCTCCCAAATTCAGTATAGCAAGTTGAGATAACAAATAGATTTGCACTATTTTTTTTATTGTTTAGAATGTGGCATTAACCCAGGTGGGCATAGTTGTGTGAATATATGAACACTGTTTTTTGAGAGAAAGGCTCTACTCTTTCTGTGAAGAAGATGAATGTACTAGGTGCAAATATGAACTTGAGTTAAATCTTCCTTCATTATTCATTCCCAAGAGAATTTGAAATCATCACTTGTTCCCCCTTCACGAGTTCTTTTGGGAAAAGAAGACTGATTAATTCATTTTGATTTTTTTCTTCTCAAATAGCTCAATAACAAGGAATAGGCATATTTCTTTTTCTATTACAACTTTGAGAATTTTTGGTCATTAAAACTATTTTAAGTTGAAGTTTAGAAGTATTGCACATATAGATTTCCTTTTGAAACATGGCTTTGAATGAAATGAGGGTCATATAACCCATTTAAAGCATTACTTTATGCTCTCTCTTCTGTTTCAAGACTTTCAAAGAATTAATTAAAACATGATAGGATTGCCCCTAAAACTAATTATCCCTTTGGTCTGAAATGCTGAGTACACATTATTGAGTTTTCAAATAAATTGAAAAAAATTTCAGTCAGGCAACAGCATTATCTTAATTTATAAACATTAATACGAGAAAATCTGATTTGTTTTAAATGTTACTCCACACTGTATTACCAGTATTATCTCTTTCTGCCCGTTTAGAAGTATACCAGAATACATTCCCAATCTGTAATAACAATGCACCACCATGCATAATTTCTCTGATATTGAATAGAGTGCTCTAGCTGAGGTGCTTCCAGAATTTAGAGACAGCATTTCACCAGATTTATACTGTGTTTCAATTTCTCAGTTTATGAAGCCCTCTAACCTGTTTGTCTTTTCAATCTTGCAGTATGGAGGACTGACGGCTTCAGGGACCTTTGACTTTTAAATCCTTTTTCTTATCATTCTAACATGACTGTCCTACTTTCCATATACACATTTAATTTTTCTTCTTTGACATATATGCACACACACACACAGTATGAGATTAATGAAAGTTACAGGCAGCAATTGAAATTACTTGCATTGTAGGAATTTTTCTTTTCACGATATTCTAAAAAAAAAAAAGCAAACTCCTTGAAAAACAGCAGCTAGTATATTTTGATGTCCTTAGCATGGCAAGAAACTGTGCTAAGAGACTAATTGTAATACTTTTCATTTAAAGATGATAGTTAAAGCTCAGAGATGTTGAGTAACTTACTTTACGGGAGACAGTAAGGGCAGGATTTGAATCTACAAAGTCTGATTCCAAAATCTCTCCCTATATGACTATGCCTTAGTCATAACAAACACACTTTGTACCCAATACAGAGCTGGAGGAAAAGGTTTCAAAGAATGACATGATACACTGCCTTTAAGACCTCCAGCTTCTAAGAATAATGAGAGGTCAAGAAACTTAATTACTACAGTAATTTGAAAATAGTTTGGCTCCATAAACATTGCTAAATCAGTGAATGACCGAAGAAAGAAATGAGATCTGTACAGGCAATTCTCATTTTAGGAACAGATTCAATTCTTAATGCTCAGTATTAACTCCGTTATTTGAACTTCAAATCCATTTTCATATAGAGGCTTTATCTACAGGGGTTGGAGTATGGCTTCAATAACATAGGGAAATTGTTCTTGACTTGTCACTTTAACATTGGCTTCAACAACATTGAGAGACAGTTCTCCAGTAATATTAATATATCCAATAATATTAAGATTTATGAATGTCTTAACAACTGAATTTTAGGAAATGTCCCATGTTCACTCTGACTTTATATTACAACCCCCTACATAATCTCACATAACTCTGTGTGACGTGCTCATTCATATTTGAGAATCAAAATGATAGGCAATGGGCAGCCAAAGTAGCAAGAATATAACGTGATGAAAGTTCAGTGAAAAATGCCCCTTCTATTTCCAGTGGTTATGTTATAATATGTATCAGCGTATATAATTGCTTGGACATGATTTATTTTATTAGTTCTTGTTTTAGAGCTTTGGGGTTTTTTTGTAGTTGATAGAAAGGATGTTGGAAGAATTTCAAGATGTTGGAAGAATTTCTTACTACTTTCATAAATCTTTCATAAATCTTTCCAATAATTGGTTGAGAAAACAAGAAAAAAATTGCCCTAATATTTCTCTACATTTTCACGGTTCCTTGTCTACATAACCCTGCCATATAATTTCAATAAATCTTTGAAATTTTGACAACAGAATGGTTGATTTCCACAAATACATTTTTGTCTCCTCCAGAATGGGGGGCGGGGACAGTGAAAAATATTGTCTAGCTTCCTATTTTGTCACATCCTAAAATTTCTCCATGTATATCTTCATTTTTAAACATAGTGGGATCTTCTGAATTACTTAGTTGTTTCTGGTATGTTTAGCTTTTTCCTCTGTAAGCCACCTGAGAATTGCATCAATGTGCTATTTCTGTTCACTAATGAAAATGTCAAAGATCAGGCTTAAAGATGTTAAATAAAACTAAGCTAATCAGTCCCCCACTGCTGTTCATTTTGAGGCCAACTTTATTCAAAGACTGCTTTACTCCCTGTTGTTACTTCTTAGCTAAGCCTGTAATTGTCAGTAAACATTATCACACAGGTTTGGGGATTGTCACCGTGAAATAGATGCTCCTGACTATGATCAAAAGTAACCATTCAGGGCTTCCCTGGTGGCTCAGTGGTTGAGAGTCCGCCTACCGATGCAGGGGACGCGGGTTCGTGCCCCGGTCCGGGAGGATCCCACGAGCCGCGGAGCAGCTGGGCCCGTGAGCCATGGCCGCTGAGCCTGCGCGTCCGGAGCCTGTGCTCCGCAATGGGAGAGGCAACAACAGTGAGAGGCCCGCGTACCGCCAAAAAAAAAAAAAAAAAAAGTAACCATTCAAAAGCAGGATGAAGTCGAATATCATTAATTCAAACTGCTAACCAGAGTAGTGCTGAAAATACCCAAGCCACCCTCTCGAACTTGCTAAAATGTCCTCAAGGATTGATTCTATTCTATATTTCTGTTGAAAACCATCAGGAAAATAATAAAAATTTTAAAAAGAAAAATTTTAATTATAAAGGATAAGATATATTCCTCTTAAAACTTTGCTAATTCCATTCAAGAAATCACACCAGTAGAGATAACCACTGTTAACATGTCATATTCTCTTCCAAATATATTCATAAATTTGATGTTATGTATATAAAATTGTGTGTTTATATCCTGTTTTTTTCACTTAACATAGATACTGTGAAGTTTCTCACATCCTTAAAAACGTGTAATCTGTAATGTCTATGTAACTCAGGGTGTCCACAAAGTTGGGGAACAGAGAATAAACTTATTTTTAAATAATATGTAAGTTACATATTCATATGTAATGCTCAACATGTTTTCAGCTTAAGTGCCCCTTAATTTATAACAATGGGTTCAATTGTTAATCTAAAAACAGTACAATAAGTATAATACAGGGTGTCAAAAGTGTCTAGAAACACAGAGAAAAAAGGTGTATTTATTGCACTTCTGTCAGATTAACAATTACACCCACTGCTTTAAATTTAGGGATGTTTCATCTGAAAAGTATCTGGAGGTTAATGAAGAATGACTGGAGTATATTATTTAAAAATATAGCCAAGATATGATTTAAAAATAAGTTTATCTTACAGTTCCCAGAAGTAGTTTCTTTAGTTAAAATTACACACCTGCATTTGGATATCAGTTTTTGGTATCTTTTTTCTTAGTGGTAAAACACATGATCTGCCATTTTATTTTTATTGGGAAAGCAAAGATAGACAAACTTCCACTACACTAATATTGGCTCTCACCCTTTTCTCTGTAAACTCTGTCTAGAATGAGATGTACCAAAATGTAAGGTGACATTTGAACTACATTCTTGGGACTCTCATGGATCCCATCCCATCCCATTAAATTGATTATTTTAATTGTCTTTTTTTTTAAATCCTCTTTGTAATACTCTTAACTGTAGAAAAGGCAGGCAGATATAATTATCAGAAGAAAAAATCTTACCATTGGATCATCAAACATAAACACTGAACCAAGATAGAGTGCAAAAGAGTTGTTTATTTTGGTTTTTAAGTCCCTTATCAGATCATAATTAGGCATTATTTTCACCAGTATAATAAGAACCCCACCTTCACTTTCTTGTAAAGGCCCTCTTCTGTTAGCTTGGTTAAATGCGGACCAGGACCCCGGAATAGGGCTAAACACTTCACCCCACGATGAGAAATGCTGGAGGGAAACCTCACCTGGCTAAATTTCATTTAAAAAATGATGCCTGCCATGCACCAACCCCTCTACCGAGTCGTGAAGATATGAAGTTAATTAAGACACAGTCTCTGCCCTCAAGAAACTCACAGTTTGATGTGGAATATAGATAAGTAGGTCTTTGATTATAGAGCATCATGATAACAAAAGAACAAGTAACACAGTGGATGAGCCTAAATCAGACTGTGAAGTTAAGAACGAATTCCTGTCACTTTGAAAGCAATTAATAGTTAGAAAGAGAAACCATATGTATCCTGTGTATGCATGTATATATGTTTGTGTGTATCTGTATGTGGCTTGTATTGCATGGGGACAAATGACAGAACATTCCAGTCAGAGTAGAGGTGAATTTAGGGAAACCAAAGGACTCCTTATTTCTAAGTAAATGAAGTATTAGTGGAGGAGCAGAATATAAAGCAGGTAGACAGATACTAGAAGAAAAAAGGACTTAGAACACTTGGTTAAGATATTTATCTTTTCTCTGAAAGCTCTGAGGAAAAATTTAGCAGTTTTAAGGAGAAGCATCATATGTTTATATTTACATTGTAGCTGCAATATGGAAGGTGAATTAGACAAAGGGAGCTCTACTGGAGGCTGCAGACCATTCAGGAGAACTGCATTATACCAAGAAGGCAGGGCTGGCAGTTGAGAACAAGGCTGGTTGGCTGGTTAAGAGAGGGATTTAGATGTTGAATCCTCAGTCCTTGGTGAATGAGTTAGTTTGGTGGGGACAGTGAAAGAAAGTGGGTGTCCAGAATGACTGCATGTTTCTAGCTTGGCCTCTCTGGGACGTTAAAATAGACAATACAGGAGAGAGTGTAGGTTTGAGGGGAAATACAGTGAGTCCAGACTTGGATGTCATACAGAGTTTGAGTTGCTCACAGAACCTCCACATAGAGATGTTCTTCAAACAAATCTATGGGTTTGCAGCACAGATCTGAGATCCCTAAGAATATCAACAGTGATTAAAAACATGAGAGATATCTGATAAGGGGTTAATATCCAAAATATATAAAGAACTCATACAGCTCAATAATATACACACACACACTAAAAAACAACTGATTGTGGGCAGAGGATCTGAATAGACATTTTTCTAAAGAAGATACACAGATGGCCAACAAGCATGTGAAAAGATGCTCAGCATCACAAATCATCAGGAAAATGCAAATTAAAGCCACAATGAGGTATCACCTCACACCTGTCAGGATGGCTATTATCAGAAGGATAATAAACAAAAAATAATTGACGAGGATATGGAGAAAAGGGAACCCTCCTGCATTATTTGTAAGAATGTAAATTGGTGCAGCCACTATGGAAAACAGTATGTAGGTTCCTCAAAAATTAAAAATACCATATGACCCAGCAATTCCACTTCTGGGTATTTATCCAAAGAAAACAAAAACACTAATTCAAAAGATATATGCACCCCTATGTTCATTGCAATAGCCAAGATATGGAAAAACCTAAATATCCATCAGTGATGAATGGATAAAGAAGATGTGGTATATGTATACAATGGAATACTACTCAGCCACAAAAAAGAATGAAATCTTGCCATTTGCAACAGCATGGACAGACCTTGAAGTATTTTGCTAGGTGAAATAAGTCAGACAGAGAAAGATAAATACAGTATGATTTCACTCATATGTGGGATCTGAAAAAAACAAAACAAACAAAACAAAACTCAAAGATACAGAGAATAGATTGGTGGTTGCCAGAGAGGAGGAGGGATGGGGGTTAGGCAAAATGGTCACCCATTTTGATCAAGAGGTACAATCTCTCAGATGCAAAATAAATAAGTCATGGGGATGTTTTTAAAAAAAAGACATGAGAGGGAATGCAATACTTAGGAGGGAAAAAAATCAACAAGATTGCAATAAGGGAATATTAATAAGGTATGGATGAAGAAAAAGATCTTGTGAAAGAAATTGTGGCAGAAGTAGCAAGAAAAAAATAGAAGATAAGGAAGGCAATTAGAAAAGTAGGATTTGCAACTGAAAAACTAATTTCTTTAGATTTAATATTAAAGAGGTCATTGATGATTCAGGTAGAACTGTCTTTGTAATTAATAGTTTTTTTAAAAAAAGGAAATAAAGGTAGAAAAGAGAGATGATATTTGGTGGAGAAAGGTGCCAAAGTAGGCAGAAGGGGATTGAACCAAAATCCAGGTGGAGGTATTCCTTTGGATTTGGGGACACTGCTTCCACTGATATGGGTTGAAGGAGAAGAAGATGCCTCTTCCCATTAACAGCAAATCTGCAAATCTCATTAGGCAACAGTGGAGAGAGAATGAAGAGCTACACAGAAGAACTGTGTGAGCTGCTTAACTCTTTCCTATAAGCCACCTTCTACATCCTGAATATCAGAAAGCTGGAGAGATATGCTACCACTTGCTTGTACTCAGGATGCACATTTATTTTACAGTGAGGCTGAACTGAAACCACTCTGAAATAAGACAAAGCAGGCCAGTTTAGAAGAAGCATTTAATGAAATAGTGGTATCTTCACACTCTGTCACTGGTTGCAATGATATACTCTTCATCAAAATCCTTTTCAGGACCATTTTTGAAACAGAGAAATCCCAAGGCACAGTGAAAATGAAGTCACAAAAGTTGAATTATGTGTGTATTGGTGGTGGTTGGGGTAAGGGGACAATTCTGCCCTAGTTTCGATGGGGGAGGGGAGACTGATTACATTGCGCTACGCTTCCTTTCAGGGTCATTATTCCTCCATCAACAACCTGAGTCTGGAACGTTGACCCTTGTTTATTCTGCTGTAGGGAGAGCTCTCTCTAGAGTACAGAACCAGTTCTTGCATAGAAAGAAAAACTGTCCTTTTCAAATCACATGGCCCCCAAAATAGCTCTGTCAGTAGAATATCAAATATGTCTTCCCAGAGAAGCAAGACCCTCAAGCTCCTGGTTAGGTTGAGATACTGGTGATGAAGTCAGATGGCTGAAAGGAGTCATATTGGTCCAATGGCTGTAGGGCAGGGAATACAAGGAACAGTCCAAGAGGTAGAATCTTGAGGAGAAGCAACATGCAAAGCCATGCCAATCATCTATGAGGGAACAGCCTGATAAGGCTATAGAGAATCCTAGTGGAAGGCAACATGACACAAACCAGGGGAAGGCAGAGAGTTGTGGGTCTCTAGAGAAACGTCCCGATTACAAGAGGTAGCTAGGGGACATGTTCTTTACAGGGAGGAGGAAGTCTATAAAACGTGAGGTTCTAAACAGAACACCCAGGATGAAGTGGAAAAGTTACTCATTTTTCAGTTTTCCCTACACAGTTGGGTGTTTGACACCATATATAGATGACACAGATAGATGACAGTTTCAATTTTCATCCTGATGTAAACTGTCCTGCAGACAGGACTGAAATGTGGGAACAGAACATTTTCACCAGTAGTTTAATCCTTGGTATTAACGGAAGTCTAACAATAATATTTGTGTGCTTTCATCCAGATGCTAGACTTATCATAGGTTTTTGTCAGACCTCCCCTTCTCCCTGATGGATAGTAGGAAGAAATCAGCCTAGTTCATGGGAACCTTATAGGCTTCCCCTGGACAGCTGTAGGAATAACTTTCAAAAATTAACCCATAAGCCTATACTTCAAAAAATAGGACACACCATGGATATGTTTGGATGAAAAGTGGAAGCAAATACTGTTAAGCAAAGTCTACCCAAAGCCACAAAGCTCAAGAGAATATACTTTTGAAAAAAATAAATTTCTAAGTTACTCAGGATGGGCTCCATATAAATTAGCATTCTCAGTGTACCTTTAGTGTTGGAAACAATCATAGAAAAAAAAAAAAAAAACAGAATTTTTATGGAGGATCCCGGTTCCTAAACACTCTCCTCTTAATGATCCATAATGCAGGGTCATGAATCCCCTGGGAAAATAACAGTACACAATGTACTTTGTCAAGAACTCACAGGGGTCTGGCTATTGTTCTTATCATGTCTTGTCCTACCATGTCTTAACTCATCTTTTAGGAAGGGAGTCTGGAAAGACAGAGCAACCCACAGAAGCATCTGGTTCATTTTATTTGCTCTGGATTTTGTATGAGTATGTACACACACACACACACACACACACACACACACACACACACAGGTGCTTTGAAACCCAAAGGAAAAAACAGCTCTACTGCTGCTCTTCATTTCTATTAAGAATACAATCAAAATTTATCCAAGCATTTCAGAATTCTTCCAATTAAGATCTTGTATACTTCATTCTGTAACGTACTTGTTTCTTTCCTGACCTCGCGAGTATTTTTAAATGAAGGTTATTGTGATTATAGTGTGGAATAGCAACTGTCTTCTATTTCAGCCTTATTTATCCTACTCAGAGCCATTTCTAGGCTATAGTCCAAAACAGCCTCTAACCACCTAAGCTGTTCAATGAAGTGTATCAGAAAGCAATCCTTGAAATAACTCTCGAAATATGTTCTCTTCCTTCATTTGAACATAGTTGCATGCCAATCACCAGCAAAGCAATTAAAATCCTGCCAGGATCAAAGAACTTGCCTTGCCACAGCTTTTGCCAATCTATAAAAACATTTCCCCATCTCCTTTTGTTAAGGCCCTGGCGACCTACACTACAGCAATATCCAAGAATCTATTTATTCTCTTTATAGTTCTTAATTTGTTTCCAAATATATGTCAACAAATTTCTTGCTACAAAGTACATGCTGTCAGTTTCCAGTTTTCCCCACACTGCCTTCCTCTGTTTTGTATTTCCCCATCTTTTTGTAAACCACCTGTCTTAGCAACTTTTAATATCCCACCTTTCATCTTGGATGTACATGCATTTGATCTTAAAATTTTCATTGAGGCTACAGTGCTTGAGGATTTGTCATGTACTCCTATCTATTGTGTATATCAATTTTCTTTATGTGTTCTCTCTCAGCTAATAAGATAATCCTTTTGCAGACTTTTCTGGTGCAATCTATTGAATCCAAGTACACTCTGATATCAGCTTCCTTGAGTTAATCAGAGAATACATTGCTGTGGGAGGTAACACAGTCCCTTCCTGGATTATTCTGCCTTCTCATGGATAATCGAAAAGACCAGCTAAGCAATTTTCCATATTCTCTCCTAATCCTTTTGCTCCCCTCTGAGTGCAATTGACATGCATCTCATACTATTTTACTCAAGAATTTTGAACTTTCTGGGGGGCTCTGAGCACAGCTGCGTGACAGAATGTCAGGAAACAGACCAAACAATTTCTCTGAATCCCAAACTGTCTATGAATGCAAAGAGACACATAGAATTGCTGCAATTAAAATGAGTAATTCAAACCAATAATATGTCAGCTGAAAAACCTAGGTAATTGAGGCAAACTTATGTTTTGTTTTAAATTACATGAATAATAGCTTACATGTAACACTTCGTCTATGGTTACATTCTGTATCACTGACACTGTTCCATTCTCATAATTGCTGGGGCCTGGTAAACTCTATTTTAAAGGCTTTTGCAACCTAGGCATTAGTCTAACCCCACCGCTCCAGCATTACCTTAGACTTCTAGTGTATTTCTATAAATTTATTTATTTATTTTTGGCTGCGTTGGGTCTTCATTGCTGCGCGCGGGCTTTCTCTAGCTGCGGCGAGCGGGGGCTGCTCTTCGTTGCCGCACGCAGACTTCTCATTGCGGTGGCTTCTCTTCCTGAGGAGCACAGACTCTAGGCATGCGGGCTTCAGTAGTTGTGGCACATGGGCTCAGTAGTTGTGGCTCGCAGGCTCTAGGGCGCAGGCTCAGTAGTTGTGGCACACGGGCTTAGTTGCTCTGCGGCACGTGGGATCTTCCTGGACTAGGACTCGAACCCGTGTCCCCTTCATTGGCAGGTGGATTCTTAACCACTGAACCTCCAGGGAAGTCCTTCTAGTGTATTTCTAATCATTGCTTCCCAACTTTACTATCAGTCTATTTGTCTAAAGTATATTCTTCCTTGTTTATAGTTAATCAAATGTAACACCCCAGAATGTGCTTAATCCTTCAACTCTTTCATCAGATGAGCCTCAATATTAACTTTAAGAAAAAATAAACTTCTTTAAGATTTAAACATTTTTTGAAGATGAAATATCTTTTGCTTTCAATTTAATTTTAATTCCGCAAGTCTGAAACACTATGTCTTTTGGCATAATGATATTTGTTTTCATGTACGCAGATAAAATTCAACCTTATTAAGTCTTCCTCCCCCTCCTTGTCTACCCCAGCCTAATTTTCATCCTGTTATTCTACTTTTCCCTTGGAGTTACAGAAGGGGAAAAAATTTGGTCCACCTGGACCAGCAGTTCAAAACTGGGGGGTAGCATGGGTCCATGTAGAGGCATTTGGAATGTGTGTGTGTGTGTGTGTATGGGGGGTGGAATTTGACCTTTTGGTGGTCAAATTAACTGTGAAGGCAGGTACTTATTGGACAGGATCAGGCATACTAAAAAACCTTTATCTCTAATTATTGAGGTATTTTTGTTTTAAATGTTAAAAAAAAAAGTGTTTGAGAAAATGTAAACAACTGTAAGTTGAAGTATGAGAAATTCAGGTTTTATATTTAATCTCCTCACTTTTCTCACAAATGTAGTCTCATTTATGGAAGTGCCAAACCCTGATATTTTATTCTCCTCCACTTGTCTCTCAGACATTTTCTTCTTAGAAGGTCGATACTTTAAAAATTATATTTCTCCAGAGAAGTTCCTGTGTCAAATTCATCTTGAACTTGTGACACTAGAAGTTCTCCACAGCTGCTGTCATTTCTTTAGAGGCTAAAAGTAGATATGTGCCATGTCACCAATGACCCTTTCATGTCCATTGTTTTTTCTGAGAACATTAAACTGCCTCAATAAATAAGTGCCATAGCTGACAGTACTCACATTATTTTTAGAAAAACTTAGACTTCCTTTTTAAAAAGCAACTACAGGGCTTCCCCGGTGGTGCAGTGGTTGAGAGTCCGCCTGCCGATGCAGGGGACACGGGTTCGTGCCCCGGTCCGGGAGGATCCCACATGCCGCAGAGCGGCTGGGCCCGTGAGCCATGGCCGCTGAGCCTGCGTGTCCGGAGCCTGTGCTCCGCAACGGGAGAGGCCACAACAGTGAGAGGCCCGCGTACAGAAAAAAAAAAAAAGCAACTACATTACCTCCAGTATACTATTCCTTACTTGTTAAAAATTTCATGATCATACTATCTTATTCTACTATGTACTATCATTTCTGTTAGATTCTATATTGAGATAAACCAAACAATTCTTTTTTGCTCTGAAAAAAAAATGGCAAACAACTTTTTTGTGCTGCTTGAATTCCTTTTAAGACTTTTTATTTTTTAATTTGTAGCAATAACATTAACTATAGTCTGAGATATTAACAAGTGAATTTTACCTTTATAATGACTTTCTGGATTCCACTGATAGAACAAAATATATTTTATGAAAATTGCAATGATTGACAGATACCTACAATACACTAATACATAGAACATCAGGAACTTATAAAATGTCTGTATATAATAATACCATAAATCTAATACAAAAGCCTTGCTGATAATCAAAAATATATTGTCTTAACATTTATCTTCACTAAATAATTACATGGTTGACATACATGATACCCAATGCTATGGTGGAGGCTGTTATTCTCCCCTGATCACTTTAAAGGGAGGGATCTTCAAGATGGCTGTATCGTATCACTCCCAGACAGAAACTGTCAATGGTTCTCCTAGTCCACAAGATGAACTTCAAGTTACATGATGTTGTCATCACGGCTGTTCATAATCTCTATCTGCATTGTCCTCATGCTTGGCAAGTTCTGTCCCAGCCCCAGTCTGCCTAACTCCAGTGTAGAGTTTATGACCATGTTCCTCTCTGAGCTCCTGCATTATTTAATTTTTTTATTCATCTAGCCAACAAGCTATGGAGCAACCATGAACTGAGACCTAAACAGCAAGGGGGGGGGGGGCAGCTGTATGGAGAAAAGGAGGAGAGTGGGGACCATAATAAACCAAGGGAGCATCTAATTCAACAGCTTTAAGGCAAAAAGGAATTAGAATATTTGAGAAACAGAACGAAAGCAAGTGTATTAGAAGCATAATATTTCAGGAGAAAAGAGGTTAGAGGATACAGGCCTTGTAGGCAATAGTAAGGAGTGTAAAGAAATGACAGTCTAAAAGCAGCAGAGAATAGAGGAAACAACCCTTGTAGCAATATCAATCAAAATTATATTTGTATGTCCTTTGACTTAGCAATACCTACCTCTCAGATATACTAGCACATATGTGAATGAAGTTTGAACAAGGTTATTTATTGTAGCATATTAGCAAAAGATTAAAAGCAGCTCAAATAGCCATCAATAGGGACCTACTCAAATAAATTAAGGCATATCATACAGTGAGGTATTATGCAGCTGATAACAAGAATACAAAACTCTCCAGTACTGTTATATAAACAGCTCCAAGATACACTGTTTGGTGGAAAAAGCAAAATGCAAACTGTATGATGGTATGTTGCTCTTTATATAAAAAGGAGAGGGAAAATAAAAAATATTATACCCATTTTCCATTGCTGCCATACAAATTACTACAGACTCAGCAGTTTAAAACAACATAAACTTATCATTTCATGGTTTCTGTAAGGTTACTTATGTTAAGGTCTTACAAAGATGAAATCAGTGTGTTGGCCATCCCAGTCTCTTTGGAGATTCTTGGGACAAGTACACTTCAAACTCATTTCAGGTTGTTGGCAGAATTCAGTTCCATGAGCTTACAGGACTGAGGTCTCCGTTTCCTTGTTAGCTTTTGGCTGGGAGTCGTTTTCAACTCCAGAGGCCACTCACATTCCCAAGCTTAGGGGCCAGTTTATCTTCAAGCAAGGAATGGCTGCTTAGTCCTTCTCACTGCTCAAATCTCTGATTTCCCCCACTGCCTCACTTTCCTGCCTCCTTTTCTCTGATTTACTTTTATGCCATTCTCTTCTGTTCTTAAAGGGCTTCATGACCTTGGGTCCAGAATCATCAAAGATAATCTCCCTATTCTAAGGTTAGCTGATTAGTAACCTTAATTACATTTGCTAAATCTCCACAGTAGTACCTAGATTAGCATTTGGTTAAATAACCAGGGGACAGGAAATTGATGAGACATCTTTAGAATTCTGCCTTTCACAGGTATATTCTTATTTGCTTTTATATGCAGATGAAAACTCTGGAAAAAAATAGATGAGAATGTAATAACAGTGGCAAACTGGGTGTGTATGTGTGTAGTAGTGCGAAGAGGGGAAGGATGGGAAATTGGAAGGCAGGACAGAAAGATTCTTTTCTAATATTCTTTTTGTCATGTTTGGACCATGGAACAATTCAGTAATACAACATACGAGATTTTTAAAGTATAACAAAACTAGTCAAATCACATTTAAAACATTTTATTTTGCTGAAGTTAAGATTATAAGTAGGGCTTCCCTGGTGGCACAGTGGTTGGGAGTCCGCCTGCCAATGCAGGGGACATGGGTTCGTGCCCCAGTCCGGGAGGATCCCCCGTGCCGCAGAGCGGCTGGGCCCATGGGACATGGCCGCTGGGCCTGCACGTCGGGAGCCTGTGCTCCGCAGCGGGAGAGGCCACAGCAGTGAGAGGCCCGTGTACCGCAAAAAAAAAAAAAAAAAAAAGATTATAAGCAACATGTATATCAAACTGAGAGACATGGCATAGTTCTTTCAAGTTTGGTATACTTTTTATGACAAATAGTGTGTTACAGCATAGGTCTAGTAGTTTTCTATATTTAAAGTTCTGCAAATCCTTCTTACAGCATGCTATAATATCACTTGATTTTAAACTTGGGTAAATGGATCTTTTACATATCAACACTGGCTCTGTTCTCTTCTCTTCAGCATATGTCAACTAAAGTAATAACATTTGAGACATCCACGATGATCAAATGTGCAGAGAGAGAGACTGAAATAAGATGACTACATAAGATAGTTAAACAAATAATTCAGCATATGCTTACATCACCTTTTCTAGAATACATTAAAACTGAACAAGGAAATTAAAATTATATAGAGAAGTCTCACATCTCAAGCATAAGTCCAAATCCCTGAGAAAGTGAACTCCAATTTGTGGAACATTTACCTCAATAATACCAAATAGGAAACACATTTACATTAAAAGATTACAAAAAACATCTAATGGCCGAATCCATGAGCTTCTTTCCAGAACCATCCTATCTTCTTGCATCACGTGATATGCTGACCATACTCTCCTTCTTGAAACTTTCTGTTGGGAAACAGTCTTCCATGGAACTCTTATACATCTTGCTTATCCACACCAAGAAGGTAAGGCCTTGACCACTCTTCATAGGGCCATTCCTCAGGTTTCTGTTTGCAGCCAGCAATCTTAAGGGATGAGGTAATGTCTCCCCCTTGAATAAAAATACAGGCTTCCTTACAGGCTGCTATAAAGTGGCAAGTTCCTGAGGTTCAGAGTCTCTCTCTTGTAATATAGTCCAATGTGTGGGCAGACATCGATCTAGGCCCGTAGACAATCTGGCTAGTGCTTTTTTTTTTTTTGCGTTATGTGGGGCTCTCACTGTTGCGGCCTCTCCCGTTGCGAAGCACAGGCTCCGGATGCGCAGGCTCAGCGGCCATGGCTCACGGGCCCAGCCGCTCCGCGGCACGTGGGATCTTCCCGGACCGGGGCACAAACCCGCGTCCCCTGCACCGGCAGGCGGGCTCTCAACCACTGAGCCACCAGGGAAGCCCTGGCTAGTGCTTTTTTTTTTTTTTTTTTCCGCTTGCGTCTCCCTCCCTCCCACCCTCCCTATCCCACCCCTCCAGGCGGTCACAAAGCATCGAGCTGATCTCCCTGTGCTATGCGGCTGCTTCCCACTAGCTATCTACCTTATGTTTGGCAGTGTATATATGTCCATGCCTCTCTCTCGCTTTGTCACAGTTTACCCTTCCCCCTCTCCATAGCCTCAAGTCCATTCTCTAGTAAGTCTGTGTCTTTATTCCTGTTTCACCCCTAGGTTTTTCATGACATTTTTTTTTCTTAAATTCCATATATATGTGTTAGCATACGGTATTTGTCTCTCTCTTTCTGACTTACTTCACTCTGTATGACAGACTCTAGGTCTATCCACCTCATTACAAATAGCTCAATTTCGTTTCTTTTTATGGCTGAGTAATATTCCATTGTATATATGTGCCCCATCTTCCTTATCCATTCATCCGATGATGGACACTTAGGTTGTTTCCATCTCCAGGCTATTGTAAGTACAACTGCAATGAACATTTTGGTACATGACTCTTTTTGAATTATGGTTTTCTCAGGGTATATGCCCAATAGTGGGATTGCTGGGTCATATGGTAGTTCTATTTGTAGTTTTTTAAGGAACCTCCATACTGTTCTCCACAGTGGCTGTATCAATTTACATTCCCACCAACACTGTAAGAGGGTTCCCTTTTCTCCACACCCTCTCCAGCATTTATTGTTTCTAGATTTTTTGATGATGGCCATTCTGACTAGTGTGAGATGATATCTCATTGTAGTTTTGATTTGCATTTCTCTAAGGATTAGTGATGTTGAGCATTCTTTCATGTGTTTGTTGGCAGTCTGTATATCTTCTTTGGAGAAAGGTCTATTTAGGTCTTCTGCCCATTTTTGGATTGGGTTGTTTGTTTTTTTGTTATTAAGCTGCATGAGCTGCTTAGAAATTTTGGAGATTAATCCTTTGTCAGTTGCTTCATTTGCACATATTTTCTCCCATTCTGAGGGTTGTCTTTTGGTCTTCTTTATGGTTTCCTTTGCTGCGCAAAAGCTTTTAAGTTTCATTAGGTCCCATTTGTTTATTTTTGTTTTTATTTCCATTTCTCTAGGAGGTGGGTCAAAAAGGACCTTGCTGTTATTTATGTCATAGAGTGTCCTGCCTATGTTTTCCTCTAAGACTTTGATAGTTTCTGGCCTTACATTTAGGTCTTTAATCCATTTGGAGCTTATTTTTGTGTACGGTGTTAGGGAGTGATCTAATTTCATACTTTTACATGTAGCTGTCCAGTTTTTCCAGCACCACTTATTGAAGAGGCTGTCCTTTCTCCACTGTACAGTCCTGCCTCCTTTATCAAATATAATGTGACCATATGTGCGTGGGTTTATCTCTGGGATTTCTATCCTGTTCCATTGATCTATATTTCTGTGTTTGTGCCAGTACCATACTGTCTTGATTACTGTACCTTTGTACTATAGTCTGAAGTCAGGAAGCCTGATTCCTCCAGCTCCATTTTTCGTTCTCAAGATTGCTTTGGCTATTCAAGGTCTTTTGTGTTTCCATACAAATTGTGAAATTTTTTGTTCTAGTTCTGTGAAAAATGCCAGTGGTAGTTTGATAGGGATTGCATTGAATCTGTAGATTTCTTTGGGTAGTAGAGTCATTTTCAAAATGTTGATTCTTCCAATCCAAGAACATGGTATATCTCTCCATGTATTTGTATCATCTTTAATTTCTTTCATCAGTGTCTTATAATTTTCTGCATACAGATCTTTTGTCTCCTTAGGTAGGTTTATTCCTAGATATTTTATTATTTTCGTTGCAATGGTAAATAGGAGTGTTGTCTTGATTTCACTTTCAGATTTTTCATCCTTAGTGTATAGAAATGCCAGAGATTTCTGTGCATTAATTTTGTGTCCTGCTACTTTACCAAATTCATTGATTAGCTCTAGTAGTTTTCTGGTAGCATCTTTAGGATTCTCTATGTATAGTATCATGTCATCTGCAAACAGTGACAGCTTTACTTCTTCTTTTCTGATTTGGATTCCTTTTATTTCCTTTTCTTCTCTGATTGCTGTGGCTGAAACTTCCAAAACTATGTTGAATAAGAGTGGTGAGAGTGGGCAACCTTGTCTTCTTCCTGATCTTAGTGGAAATGCTTTCAGTTTTTCACCATTGAGGACGATGTTGGCTGTGGGTTTGTCATATATGGCCTTTATTATGTTGAGGAAAGTTCCCTCTATGCCTACTTTCTGCAGGGTTTTTATCATAAATGGGCGTTGAATTTTGTCAAAAGCTTTCTCTGCATCTATTGAGATGATCATATGGTTTTTCTCCTTCAATTTGTTAATATGGTGTGTCACGTTGATTGATTTGCGTATATTGAAGAATCCTTGCATTCCTGGAATAAAACCCACTTGGTCATGGTGTATGATCCGTTTAATGTGCTGTTGGATTCTGTTTGCTAGTATTTTGTTGAGGATTTTTGCATCTATGTTCATCAGTGATATTGGCCTGTAGTTTTCTTTCTTTGTGACATCCTTGTCTGGTTTTGGTATCAGAGTGATGGTGGCCTCGTAGAATGAGTTGGGGAGTGTTCCTCCCTCTGCTATATTTTGGAAGAGTTTGAAAAGGATAGGTGATAGCTCTTCTCTAAATGTCTGATAGAATTCACCAGTGAAGCCATCTGGTCCTGGGCTTTTGCTTGCTGGAAGATTTTTAATCACAGTTTCAATTTCAGTGCTTGTGATTGGTGTGTTTATATTTTCTATTTCTTCCTGATTCAGTCTTGGTGGGTTGTGCCTTTCTAAGAATTTGTCCATTTCTTCCAGGTTGTCCATTTTATTGGCATAGAGTTGCTTGTAGTACTCTCTCATGATCTTTTGTATTTCTGCAGTGTCAGTTGTTACTTCTTTTTCATTTCTAATTCTATTTATTTGAGTTTTCTCCCTTTTTTTCTTGATGAGTCTGGCTAATGGTTTATCAATTTTATTTATCCTTTCAAAGAACCAGCTTTTAGTTTTATTGATCTTTGCTATCGTTTCCCTCATTTCTTTTTCATTTATTTCTGATCTGATTTTTATGATTTCTTTCCTTCTGCTAACTTTGGGGTTTTTTTGGTTCTTCTTTCTCTAATTGCTTTAGGTGCAAGGTTAGGTTGTTTATTCGAGATGTTTCCTGTTTCTTAAGGTAGGATTGTATTGCTATAAATTTCCCTCTTAGAACTGCTTTTGCTGCATCCCATAGATTTTGAGTCGTTGTGTCTCCATTGTCATTTGTTTCTAGGTATTTTTTTAATTTCCTCTTTGATTTCTTCAGTGATCACTTCGTTATTAAGTAGTGTATTGTTTAGCCTCCATGTGTTTGTATTTTTTACAGATCTTTTCCTGTAATTGATATCTAGTCTTATAGCGTTGTGGTCGGAAAAGATACTTGATACAATTTCAATTTTCTTAAATTTACCAAGGCGTGATTTGTGACTCAAAATATGATCTATCCTGGAGAATATTCCATGAACACTTGAGAAAAATGTGTATTCTGTTGTTTTTGGATGGAATGTCCTATAAATATCAATTAAGTCCATCTTGTTTAATGTATCATTTAAAGCTTGTGTTTCCTTATTTATTTTCATTTTGGATGATCTGTCCATTGGTGAAAGTGGGGTGTTAAAGTCCCCTACTATGAATGTGTTACTGTCGATTTCTCCTTTTATGGCTGTTAGTATTGCCTTATGTATTGAGGTGCTCCTATGTTGGGTGCATAAATATTTACAATTGTTATATCTTCTTCTTGGATCGATCCCTTGATCATTATGTAGTGTCCTTCTTTGTCTCTTCTAATAGTCTTTATTTTAAAGTCTATTTTGTCTGATATGAGAATTGCTACTCCAGCTTTCTTTTGGTTTCCATTTGCATGAAATACCTTTTTCCATCCCCTTACTTTCAGTCTGTATGTGTCTCTAGGTCTGAAGTGGGTCTCTTGTAGACAGCAAATATATGCGTCTTGATTTTGTATCCATTCAGCCAATCTGTGTCTTTTGGTGGGAGCATTTAGTCCATTTACATTTAAGGTAATTATCGATATGTGTGTTCCCATTCCCATTTTCTTAACTGTTTTGGGTTCGTTGTTGTAGGTCTTTTCCTTCTTTTGTGTTTCTTGCCTAGAGAAGTTCCTTTAGCAGTTGTTGTAGAGCTGGTTTGGTGGTGCTGAACTCTCTCAGCTTTTGCTTGCCTGTAAAGGTTTTAACTTTTCCATCAAATCGGAATGAGATCCTTGCTGGGTAGAGTAATCTTGGTTGCAGGTTTTTCTCCTTCAACACTTTCAATATGTCCTGCCACTCCCTTCTGGCTTGCAGAGTTTCTGCTGAAAGATCAGCTGTTAACCTTATGGGGATTCCCTTGTGTGTTATTTGTTGTTTTTCCCTTGCTGCTTTTAATATGCTTTCTTTGTATTTAATTTTTGACAGTTTGATTAATATGTGCCTTGGCGTATTTCTCCTTGGATTTATCCTGTATGGGACTCTCTGTGCTTCCTGGACTTGATTAACTATTTCCTTTCCCATATTCGGGAAGTTTTCAACTATAATCTCTTCAAATATTTTCTCAGTCCCTTTTTCTCTTCTTCTTCTGGAACCCCTATATTTCGAATGTTGGTGCATTTAATGTTGTCCCAGAGTTCTCTGAGACTGTCCTCAGTTCTTTTCATTCTTTTTTCTTTATTCTGCTCTGCATTAGTTATTTCCACTATTTTATCTTCCAGGTCACTTATCCGTTCTTCTGCCTCAGTTATTCTGCTATTGATCCCGCCTAGAGTATTTTTCATTTCATTTATTGTGTTGTTCATCATTGTTTGTTTCATCTTTAGTTCTTCTAGGTCCTTGTTAACTGTTTCTTGCATTTTGTCTATTCTATTTCCAAGATTTTGGATCATCTTTACTATCATTATTCTGAATTCTTTTTCAGGTAGACTGCCTATTTCCTCTTCATTTGTTAGATCTGGTGGGTTTTTATCTTGCTCCTTCATCTGCTGTGTGTTTTTCTGTCTTTTCATTTTGCTTATTTTACTGTGTTTGGGGGTCTCCTTTTTGCAGGCTGAAGGTTCGTAGTTCCTGTTGTTTTCTGTGTCTGTCCCCAGTGGCTAAGGTTGGTTCAGTGGGTTGTGTAGGCTTCCTGGTGGAGGGTACTAGTGCCTGTGTTCTGGTGGATGAGGCTGGATCTTGTCTTTCTGGTGGGCAGGTCCACGTCTGGTGGTGTGTTTTGGGGTGTCTGTAGACTTATTATGATTTTGTGCCGCCTCTCTGCTAATGGGTCGGGTTGTGTTCCTGTCTTGCTAGTTGTTTGGCATAGGATGTCCAGCACTGTAGCTTGCTGGTCGTTGAGTGAAGCTCGGTGCTGACGTTGAGATGGAGATCTCTGGGAGATTTTCGCCGTTTGATATTATGTGCAGCTGGGAGGTGTCTTGTGGACCAGTGTCCTGAAGTTGGCTCTCCCACCTCAGAGGCACAGCACTAACTCCTGGCTGCAGCACCAAGAGCCTTTCATCCACATGGCTCCTTAATTTGGGATGATTCGTTGCCTATTCATGTATTCCACAGATGCAGGGTACATCAAGTTGATTGTGGAGCTTTAATCCGCTGCTTCTGAGGCTGCTGGGAGAGATTTTCCTTTCTCTTCTTTGTTCTCACAGCTCCCAGGGGCTCAGCTTTGGATTTGGCCCCGCCTGTGCGTGTAGGTCGCCGGAGGGCGTCTGTTCTTTGCTCAGACAGGACGGGGTTAAAGAAGCCGCCGATTCGGAGGCTCTGGCTCACTTAGGCCGGGGGTAGGGAGGGTCACGGAGTGCGGGGCGGGCCTGCGGCGGCAGAGGCCAGCATGACGTTGCCAGCCTGAGGCACGCCGTGCATTCTCCCGGGGGAGTTGTCCCTGGATCCCGGGACCCTGGCAGTGGCGCTGCACAGGCTCCCCAGAAGGGGGGTGTGGATAGTGACCTGTGTTCGCACACAGGCTTCTTGGTGGCGGCAGCAGCGGCCTTAGAGTCTCATGTCTGTCTCTGTTGTCTGCACTTTTAGCGGCGGCTCACGCCCATCTCTGGAGCTCCCTTAAGCAGCGTTCTTAGTCCCCTCTCCTCGCGCACCAGGAAACAAAGAGGGAAGAAAAAGTCTCTTGCCTCTTCGGCAGGTCCAGACTTTTCCCCAGACTCCCTCCCGGCTAGCCGCGGTGCACTACCGCCCTGCAGGCTGTGTTCACGCCACCAACCCCAGTCCTCTCCCAGCGCTCCGACCGAAGCCGGAGCCTCAGCTCCTAGCCCCGCCTGCCCCGGCGGGCAAGCAGACAAGCCTCTCGGCTGGTGAGTGCCGGGCGGCCCCAGTCCTCTGCGCTGGAATCTCTCCGCTTTGCCCTCCACAACCCTGTTGCTGTGCTCTCCTCCGCAGCTCCGAAGCTCCCCCACTCCGCCACCTGCAGTCTCCTCCCGCGAAGGGGCTTCCTAGTGTGTGGACACTTTTCCTCCTTCACAGCTCCCTCCCACTGGTGCAGGCCCCGTCCCTATCCTTTTGTCTCTGTTTATTTTTTTTCTTTTGCCCTAACCAGGTACGTGGGGGGTTCCTTGCCCTTTGGGAGGTCTGAGATCTTCTGCCAGCGTTCAGTAGGTGCTCCGTAGGAGTTGTTCCACGCGTAGATGTATTTCTGGTGTATCTGTGGGGAGGAAGGTGATCTCCGCGTCTTACTCTTCCGCCATCTTCCCGGAAGTCTGGCTAGTGCTTTTGAAGGAATACTAAAGTCCTTCATCTCTGACCCAGTAGTCTTGTATCTTCTGTCAGCACCCAGAAAAGAGTGGAAGGTTAATTTGTTTGCTTGCAAGCAAGGTAAGAATGTCAGATTCTTCACAGTTCTTGCCACTTTCTCAGTACATTTCTTTGAAAATGTTCTTTCATTTTCATTTGTCTCCCTGATTACTCCTCCACTCCCTCTTCCTCAGCCATTTCATAAATGTTAATACCATGCAGGGCTCTGTCCATGGTCCTGTTTTACTTTTATGTTATACTTTTGCCTTGGCAACCCTCTCTTTATCGGTCAGTTCTACTACTATATGTATACTCAGATTACTTTCAAGAATACACTCTTCAAAATTCATCTATTTCTTTAGCTCCAGCCATCTTTGTCCAACTTCTTAATAGATATTTTCTATCCAATAGGCTATAGACTCATCACACTTAGTATCATTTAAAATAATTACCATTATTTTATGTAATGTTCACTATGTTTCAAAGCGAAAAATATTGGGGTCATCTTCAGCCTCTCTGAAAACTGTAGTCATACATCTAAGTGTCGTAAGCTTCATCTTTATTTCAGGGCCATTCCTCTCTCACCTGATCTATTACATTAACTCCTGACCAGTCCTCTTCATTTTATTCACCTCCCCCATACATATTTCGTGCTCTGAACTGCTCCCAGAGTTATCTTTATTAAACACAGATTTGAGTATCTTACCGTAAGTCTCCTCTATATTACCTATAGATTAAGTAGGCTACCTTGAAATGGAAACCCAGATGCTTCACAACATTCCATATTAAAATTCTATAATTTCACTTCAAATCACTTTATTATCACCATGTCGACAGGAGCACACACAGTCACAAGTGTGCACATTCATCTTGTACTATACCTAATGCCCTTACAAGTCACAACCATGTCACTATTCTCACTATATTCTCTTCTCTCTTCTGCCTTTGTGCATGCGGTTCCTTCTGTCGGAATTACAGCGGCCTTCTGAATAATTGCTACTCCTCATTTAAGTAATAACTGAAATGCAATTTCCTTGCTTCTTTAGCCTCACAACTTTCTTCCTCATCTATTATCTCACAATACCATATTCTCATTTTTATTATAAGGGCACCCAAATCTCTTACTGTTGCCCTTCAAATATTTCCACTCTAGGCCGTGGCACAAAATAACTTGTATCCTTAATCTATTTTCATATGGTCTATACACTAAATTTTAACTAAACTCTACTTCTTTCCCACATCATATAGCTTCTATCAGTGCTTTCAAAGATAGCCTACTCATTATCTTATGTTTGAGTGGAGAGATGTCTGAACTGTCTTCTAGATCTCCAGGTCTGCCTCCACAAATCTATGTAAAAATACTCATGTCTTTCTGCTCTATCTACACTTATCTCTACAATTTTCTGAAGACCTATTCATATCACCATATTAATCAAAGACTCTGTCATAGTCTTCGTCTCCACCCCAAGTCTAATTGTCATTTGGGTAGCTTCAAAATCTATGTAGATAAATTTTTTTCAATAATTTATTTATTTTGGCTCTTAGTTGTGACATGCAGGGTCTTCTTTTTTCTTTTTTAGTTGTGGCATACAGGCTTCTTAGTTTCAGCATGCAAACTCTTAGTTGCAACGTGCATGCGGGATCTAGTTCCCCAACCAGGGATCGAACCCAGGCCCCCCGCACTGGGAGCAATGGAGTCTTACCCACTGGACCACCAGGGAAGTCCACAAAGTGGATAAATTTATCCAAAATTTTAGCCCACAGTTTGGTGGCTCCTCATCTATATCTGAGTCATTCACTCTCCTGGCCATACCTTATAACATTTTTCACCTATAACATTTACTTCTGAAATCCTGAACTCAGCTAAATACTGACCACAACTTTCTGCACTTTGTAACCTTTAGTTCACGAATCACACAACTCCTGCTCTTTAACTTTATAAAAACCTACAATCCCTTGATGTCTCAATTTTCTTCCTCAAAACATCTGTTCTTTTCTGATGTAGCCTAAATCCTATGAATATTAAATTACTTTTCCACCACATTCTAAACTTCTTTTCTATTTATCCTAAAATGTATTCACCCAGAAAAAAATATCATATTGGCTGACATTACTATTCACTTTCATTGGTCCAAAGCCTAGTGGCTGTGTACTATGGAAGAAAATTCACACAGAGCTATCACTCCAAATGTCTGCCCTTCAATCACAGTTGGGTATCAGAGTACTGTCTGTCAAACCTTCCACTGATCCTCACTTATTTCTCTTTCAGGTGTTCTCCAATAATAATTGCTTGCAGTTCTCTTCAAACCCTTTACTCAGTCCCTGATCCCAGAACTCTCAGAAGGTAAACTTGCCTCTTATTTTAGGGACCACCACAATTTCCACTCTGCTATTCAAACATTTATTGATATCTCCACTCATCTTCAACTTTCTTCTAGTTTCAGAGGGTTTTCCCTCCAACATTTTAACACAAATATGTTTCATCTTCAGCTTTCTGTAGTGCTTAATTTTTTTATGAAAACCATATTTCCTTTCATGTGTTCTCTTTTTCACTTTCCTCTTTCCCTCTTTCTTAATCTCTTTCTACATTCAACTTCTTTTCATCCTATTTGCACCCTCAAGACTATCACTTTGAAAAATCATGTCCCCAGACACAAAATTACCACTGAGCTCATCTTCAAGTCTTTTTCTTTCCAAAAGAGTAATCTAAACTTGCTGATTTTACTCCCTGACCTCTTATTTACTGTTCAGTACTTATTATTCGATCTGGTTTCCTCAATTCCACTGAACTTGATTTTTCCTAATTATCAAATCTAAAACACACTTTAAATCATGTCCTAGACTCTCTCTATTGTATTTGATATAACCAAACTCTCCTAAAACCCTTACTCCTTTATGTTTATGACAACAGACTCCTCTGGTTCTCTGATTCTCCCTATAACTCTAGGACTACTTCTCTGTCTCTCTCTCTCGTGTGTGTGTGTGTGTGTGTACTTTTGCCTACCCCTTAAAGCTTGGTGTACCCAAGGAATTTTTCTCCCTTTAGCCCACTGAAATTATCATAATTCACTCTCTCTGATACCATCCATTCTGTTGGTTTTGATCACCACCTATATGCTAATGGCTCCCAGTACAAGTCTAACCCAGACTTCTCTCTAAGTTTTACATTCATACGTCAAATCATTTCTTTGTTTCTAAGTTTCGGATACATATATGAATACATTGGTAAATATCTGAAATGAATATTGCAAATACACTTTCATATCCATTTGTTGTTATATATATTGTATATAATATATTAAACGCCTAAAATGTAGCATGAATTGTGCTAGTCACCATGTGTATGGTTACTAACAAAATAGACTTTATTCTGCCCTTCTGAACTTTACAGTCTATGTCTAAAATCAAACTCATCATTCTTTTCCATTTTCAAAAAGAAAAATCTATTGTTTTTCTTGATTTTTTTTCCCCTTGAGATCTAGGCATGAAACTGGTTCTTTTCTTTTCCTTATTCCCCTAATCCAGTTGTAATCAATCACAAATTCTTGCCATATTGACATGATCCTTTATAATTTCTAAACCTTTTATTCATACATTCTACCACTCTCTTTAATCTGTGGTCATCACTGGCCTGCTCTAATGCATCAGTCTTGGAATTCAGCTCTCTACTTTGCATCTTGTACCAAGAAATTCAATGTCTAATATATTGGCATGATGGTGTATGAAAATGCAAATATAGTTATGCTGCTCATCTCTTCAAAACCATTTTATTATTTTTTGACCAAAGGACAAATGTCAATCTCTCTGATATGACATTCAAAGTCCTTCAAAATCTTGCCCTGCTTAACTCTCTGGTTCTATCTCTCACCACTCCCTGTACTGTGTTTTACACTATGTCAACCACAACTGCTAGTAGATCCCCCATGTACACCATGTTATTTCTCACTTTATAGATATCTTTATATACAACTTGTGTTCTACCACTTGTGTTCTAACTTGAACTTGTGTTCTAACTTGTGTTCTACCACTAAGGTAATAACTCTTCCAGAAAGGTTCTCCTGATCCTTCAAGTCTGAAATAGCTCTTCCTTCTCTGTGCACCCTTCTCTGTGCACCATTTACATATCTCTACACTTACACATAATCACAATATATTACATTGATCTCTGTGTATGTCAGTTGTCCCAATATATGGTGAAATTGAGGACAGAGACTGTACTCTATTTATATTTGTATCCCTGGAAACTAGCAGTGCTTAAAATGTATCATTTAGTAGATTATGGTTAAATAAATGAGTAAATGAATGCCATTCACCTTTCATAATATTACCTTCTCTGCTTTATTAGTTCCCTGAGTACATTAACTATGGCCTATTAATCTTTATATTTCTACTACTTAGCACAGTGATTGGTGCATAGCAGATACTCAGCAAATGCTTGTTCTATGCAAAGTTGTGGATGAGAATCGAAAGTACTACAAGGCAATGATATAGAATAGAAAAGAAGAGTTACCTCTGGAAAAAAAGAAAAAGTAGAACACTGACAACAGGCAAACGATTCTAGTTTGGTATATTATTAGAAGTCATTATTTGATTATATTCTAAAAAAATAGCTCCATTATCCTAATTGTACTGAAGAGAGTTTAAATAAATCATGACAATGCCTTCACTGAAAACAAAACTGAATTATAAAATTGTTCTTTTGGAGTGGCCATTTTTAGATAGATTGATACCTGTTAGGTATTTGGTTTTCTATAAAAAACACTGACAGTTTCCATGTTTCCAAACCAAACCTATGCACTAGGTAGAGAACAAACGAATGAACACCAAGGGGGGAAAGTGGTGGGAGGGAAGGGGGTGGTGGGATGAATTGGGGGATTGGGATTGACACATATACACTAATATGTATAAAATAACTAATAAGAACCTTCTGTATAAAAAAATAAAAATAAAATTTTAAAAAACCCAAAAAAGTTGGTGCAATGGCTTTCTCAATTATATTTCAAATCTCACATTTTATAATCTTACGAAAACCCTACGGAAAAAAGGTGAACTGCCATTATAAATTTTTAAATAAAGCATTTAGATAATCAAAGGTATTTTTCATGCCCTCATCTGGTCAAGGGAAGATCTTTCATTTCAGCATGAATAAATAAGCAGCCTAGTCAAGAACTGTAGCTCTGACTGTTAGTAATAGGCTCCAATGGAAAATGTAGTGTAGCTACCATGAGCAACCTAAACAACCTTAGGAAAAGAATTCTGAATCTGCTGCCTCTTTGTTCTTTGTTCTTCATCACACGGTAAGGAATTTGGGTTTTATTCTAAGTGTAGTGGAGAGCTATTAAAGAGTTTTAAGCAGGAGAAATTTATAATTTTATTGGTTTAAATGATTCTGATGTTGGGAGATAAGCATGCACAGTTATGGAATGAGTAGCTGGGACGCTACTGAAATGGGCCAAGTGAGAGGTGGCTTAGCGTAGTGTAGTTTCAGCAAGATGAAATTAAAAGGAATACTTTTGGCTATATTTTTAAGGTACAACATGCCATTTATTGCTAATTTGTCCTATTGACTCTCAAAACTTTTTCATCCTTCTCTGATCTACTCTGCATTTAGGAGGCTGATCATCCCTACTGCATCATCCATGCTCCCTTTGTAGGTGTCTTCCATTTGGTTTTAGCCAACAGGAGATGCTGGTAGAAAATTGGAAGGTGCGAAGGTATTTCTCCCTCCCCTACACACTCCCTACTTCAGGCCTCAATCTCTGAGAGTATCTGCATTTCCCCGTGACTATGATTTCTCCCCCATATGCTCTACTTCACCTTCTCAAGACTTCCTGATTCTGATAATATTCCTTTCTCCCTTTATCCATTCAGCCCCTGGGACTTTATTGACTTCCTGCTGTTATTAATCTGTTTGCCTCACCGTTCTTTGCCTTTTTCATAATTCTTCTCACATCACCAAAACTCATCCTTTCATTCAACTGTTTTTATTTGCACCTTTTGGGATGAATTCTGTTTCCTCTGGGGACCTTGAATAAATGAACAATCAGGGCTTGTTGATACGCCACATGTGGGGAAGTGAGGAAATGTAGAGTCAAGGTCACCTCTCATATTTTAGGCTTAAGCAACTGGGTGCATAGTGGTTGCATTTAATGCAATGAAGGAGACTGGGAAAGAAATGAATCATTTGTGGAACCAATATATCATCATACAACAGTATACATATCACTAACATATGCCAGATGGATACTGATACAAGCACAGGATGCTGACAGCTGAGGGTCATGGCACTCAGGCTCATACTAAGTTTTGGAAGAATCTGATGTGAGTTTTATATAATTACTACACCAAATATTTCGTATGTGTCCTTTTCTGCTTTTTTATATTACAGTATTTTCACAGGACATTTTTTAATGTTGCATTAGATTCATATGATCCTAATAACGTTAGAAAGCACGCGAATTTAGCATTTGATGAAAAGTGTTGAAAGAAAACACCAAACAAATTTTAACTTCTATCACATAAAGTTTAGGAAGACATATTTGTATCACATGACCTAGAGTAAGGAGAAATGTAAAATTATTGCCAAACACAAGGGCTGAGAAGGTCAGATGCGTATTTACTGAAAAGGTTCAACAACAATCTAATGAGTCACTCATATCTCCAAAAAATAAGTGACATAGGGTCTTTTTATTTCTAGCTAAAATATTTACTAACACTTAACCATGGTTAGGAGTTAGGTCTAAGAACTCTTGGAAACATTTGTTCTATTTCCCAAGGAATGTTTATCAAACACTCCTTATCACAATCTTACATGATTTCATCGGAAACCTCATAAAGAGCAGTATATGTATGTTATTGCTTAGTCTAACTACTCCCACTTGTTTGCCTGGTTCAGTCTTTGTTGAAACAATCTTATCATCTCTAATTTCTTTGAACTTTATTATCCAAAGTGACCTAGATTTCTTAAACACTGAATGTAACTAGTGATTTTTGATGTCACGTGATAATTAATGTTTATATAAATAGAGCTAAGATAATATTATAGAAAAGTAGTGAAAAAATTATGTACTAAAGAGATTTAAAGAGTTAACCTCCAGATATCAAAAAACAGATTTCCATATTTTAACTGATTTCTAAGCTTTCAATATAAACTCTGTCATCAAATTAACATTTAATCCAGCTTTGGTAGCTTAGACGTCAACTGAGAGCACTGTATTATCCTGGGAAGTGGTCTGATAGATTTGGTAAGTATATGAAAATCAGTTGATTGCCATATCATAGCTCCTCCTCCTCTAACCCCTATAATTCCACAAAAGCAAAGAAACTACACCAAGTACCACTCTCTCTGACAACTACTGCCAAGTTCATTGCCAGCAGGTTTCCACATTTAGTATGTTGTTTTGTCAGTTAGGGTTACAGGTACTTGGGGGTGGAAATCACCATAAATATTTGCTTAGGGATCTGAGATTAAAATGTTTGTTGAGTGTTTTGTCTTATAAAATCCATCCCAAATTCTGTTATGCTCATCAAAAGTGACCAGTGTCTAGGGAATAATATGTGATATTTGGAGGTATTTTAAAACTTTAACTGGCAAGAAGCATTTGGCAGAGTAAATTTAAGAATCTTTTCTTGTTCATTTATTCTCCTGTTTTATTCAAGACTCTTTTTTAAGCTGATATAAAAACATAAGTATAAACCTGCATAGTAAATAGAATTCTTCTAGCTCAGACTACTGCCTTATTAGTTGAGGTCCCAGCTGGGTCAATAATCATGCTTTGGGGAGAAATCTCAATATTTTCCCAATTCATGTAAGCTAACACAGGCGATGCCATTGAGGCTTCACATCTTTTTTCTGCCCTTCAAATGTTGTGACATTGCATGGGCTTTTCTAAGATGATTAATGACAGGTGTGACTGGGAGAAGTAATTACAGGGAGTCACTGGAAGTTTAAGACTTTGGGGATGAAAGTGAATGATATGAACATGAAAGTTTTAGTGATGAAGTCAACTTCTGACAAGCACAACATGCTCATTATGGAAATTTTGAAATAGAATAAAGATCTGAAGAGTAAGTTTGAAATGGAAGAACATAATTTAATCATTAACCTCTTTACTGTGGAGACTAAAGTCATATCCTGTGTTGAAAGCATTTGTGATTTGGAAACCTAATTATTTATACTCCTATAATTTTATTCTATTTCATTCCTAAGTTCCTTGTACATTCTCATGGACTGTGCAATTTTCTCTGGTATTGAGGTTGTGTAGGTGGTGGCTGACATGGTTTGGAAATACTAAATGGAACACTCAAATCATTTAATTTTATACTAGTCCTTTATAGGCATCAAATTAGCCCACATGAAGAAGCCCTACAGAGAGACAAAGAGCACTTCCAAGTATCTGTTGACTTTCTTCTTGGTTGGTCCTTTGACAGCACTGAAAACTTAATTAGATTGTAAACATCTGGAGGGCAAAGATCATATCTTATATACTCTTTCTCAAATAGCATCTAGCTTTGTGTCTCATGAATAATAGCTTTAAGATGAATGTATAGAATGAGTAACTGGCAAGATCAGATTCCTTGGAAGAAGATTTACGAAGAAATTGAGCACATCTGAGCATGAACTTTAGACAAATGAGTTTTAATGATTTCGAAACAAAATTATTTTACCTATTTTGAATTTGCCAAGGACAGGTTTGCTTCTCACTTACTGCTTAACTTAAAGTCATAAAACTACATATATTTCTATACTAATCATTTTCCACTAATGCAAACTAATAAGAACATGGGTACCAAATTTAACTTTTCATAGAAATTATATATATCCAGAAACAACAAAAAGACAGGAGAGTAATAATATTTAAACAACAGTCTTTTTTTTTTTTTTCTGGGGGGGATCAGGAGGGAACAAATTTACTGAGATTGAACTTCAGTTCTTCATGGCACATCTCATTTCATAGCTAATATCCAGTCACTTAAATATTTATCAGTCTGAATATACTATTTCTTTCTGGACTTCAGTTGCTTATGCCACCAGCATCCATCCATCCTAGTCCTTGAATTAATAACTAAAATTTTCTCTGGAAACTGACACACTTCCAACTTTTAACCCATGTGTTTAGGTGAGGTTTCACTCCTAGCCCCAAAGGTAGAGAATGTGAATCAAGCCTACCTAGCTGCCCATCACATTCCAATGTCTTCAGTTCTTGGACCAAGTATGTAAAAAAAAATCCAATCCACTGGAACATGGTTTTGGAAGTAGTTTGGGAAAATAACAGACTGGACCCACATGAACCAATACTGCTGACACCAAACAACTTATAATCAAGAAAAACCTAGTTCTGATCACACCATTTAAACCCTGATTCCAGCTGGGCCTGAAATTAGAGCTAACTTAACCTTTTTCAATTTTATGAATCATAAATTTCCTTTTATTTCTTAACCTAAGCTAAGTTGGATTTTCTGCCAACTGGTGCTGAAAGTGCCCTAACACTGACTTGCTCAAAGGCAACATGACATGTAGTTGTCTGTCTCTAACCAAAACCAATGACTAATGTCAACTGCAGGCATGACGGAATGGCTATGATTTTCTGAGTGAAGGATCTCCCAGAGTGAAGCTCTATTTGTCATGCCACTTGTGAACAGAATCTGGAGAGAAGCAGACAGCATGTGATTTTGGCTGCCTGCCACAAATTAGATCTAGATGAGAAACAGCTCCTTTGCTTCAATGATAACAACACTTCTCCACAGGCGACAAATTTGTCTATTATCTTTGGCATAAGCAGTTAGTAAGCAGTGAGTGAATTGTTGGAGGTCCCAAACAGTAGTGATTTCAGAGGTCTGAAGCTGGCTGGAAACTGTAGGCTTTCCTAGAGTCACCTCATGAGCATTCAAGGCAGGGTAAATTAAACTCACAGGAGAGGATATAGAGCAAGTGACCACCAGCATCACTTCTCAAAGGAATGTCCATTGGCCATGGATCATGTGTAACTCCAACAGTGGACATTTATTAATATCCCTTGTTGGATCATGCCAAATTAAAACTTAGTCCTTAAAGCTTCCAGAAATCCACAAGTTTATATATTACTTAACTTGAAATAAGACTCCACCCCTTAGAGAGTTCTGCTCAGAAATACTACTTCAGTAAGCCTGGGATTAAAAGTTGAGGACAGAACTAGTGTGTAACTTAGCTATTACAGCCAGTGGCTGAAACCTTATTTTCAGAGAACTAGAAGTTCTTTGGCTCTGATAGGTGTGTTCCAAGAGCTGAGATTAGACTGGAGGGTGGAACTAGCCCATGGGCTTTAAAACTTGAAGTCAGGTGTTACTGAAAGATAGTTTAGTAAAAACCAAGTTCAAGAACAAGATCACCCAAAAGAATATCAACCCAAAGACTAGGCAGTAAGACTAATAAATTTGAAGTTATGGAAAAGTAAGAGGAACCATCAGGATATAGAAAGCTGGTAAGGCAGCACTAGTGGAAGGTAAATTTTTAAATCTTTTAAACGTGGGTGCAGAGAATATTTTATGAAGAATTTGGGCCTCGCCCATACTCTGGGAGCAGCTAGCAAGTTTTTGCAACTACCCTGAGCTCCAGATCATTTATCTCACAGCTCTCCTATATGTGTAAAAAAGATGTGTATCCACAAGAAAAGTAGAAGTATAAGAAAAGATATGGTTCCTGCAAAATGAGCCATCCAGCTACTCTCTGAAGGATTAATAGTTTAATAGTAGTGTACCCCATTGATATTATATGTTGTTTATTTGCTAGTATTGAGATTGCTATCAGAAATACTGCATTCACGTCTTTAGCAGTCTGTGATGAAATGGAAGAAATAAGAACAATATATGAGGTTGTAACAAAGCTAAACGTATGGAACTTAAAGGAGAGTGATGTTCTAAGATGATCATTCTGAGATGATGTTCTTTCTACATTTTTGTGTTAAACTGTCTTTTTTATATAGAATAATAGTGATAGGAAATAGTTGTTGGCAAAATAGTCCTTGCTGTGTAAAATATAAGCTGATAACTCTGTATTGGTTTCCAACTCACACACACACACAAACACAATCCACAAGCACAAATGCTGTAAGGTTCAGATATATTCTGGAGAACTCAATATTGTGACAGAAAGAAAAAAAAGAAAAAAAGGAGGGTTCAGAACTGGTAGATTGATTGAATTATTCTACATGAAGTTGGTAATTATGTTTTGAAGTAGAACTGCCAGTCATCTAGGAGGTCAGAAACAATTGTTTGAAACAGATTCCTCCAAATCAAGTGAAATAAATCTCCACCAATCCCTGTATGATGACATAATATGTATTGAAACCAGCATTGCATAAATAACATATTCAATTGGCAGGCTGTGAATACATTCACAAAGTTATTGATGACCTTTCATCATGATTTTCTAACTTTGCTTTGCCCTAGCACTCTTGAGTTATAAGCTCATCAATAACTCATAGAAAACATGATGTATGTAGAGTCAGTAAACAAACGTATGTCTGGTCTAGCTGGTAATGTCTCTATATACTACTCTTGACAAAAATTTGAGGGTCATGTTGATCACCCTCACTGTATAAATATTATTTCACAACCACATATACTTGCCTTTGATTTACAAATATTTTTAAGGTATAATGATTTGAGACTTGACAAAAATGAATATAGAAATGTTAAATATACTTTCTGATACAAGAGAATTTTATTTTTAATTATCAGTTCCAATGAGTTAGTGACATTAATCCAAAACATTCTATGTAGACTATGTCTAAACATGTGGAAGAAATGAAAAAGTAAGTCAATTAATTTTTTCCTTAGCCAGATATTTTTAATTCATGTAGACACATTTCACATACATTATATTTGTGGTGTTCAGTGATTTTATTATGAAAATTGAAGAAGTCTATGTTAAAATTTATTTTTTGACATCTTGTAATACTAGAAAATAAAGAAGTGCTCAGAAAATGATGAGAGTATGTCAAAAGGATACAGGAGCCAGATTGAAGGAATTCCCAATAGCCAAATCTGGGACAATTTGAGCAAGATAAGAATTAAAAATAGTACTGATTGTAATACTATAACCCTTAAAATAATATAAATATCCTTTAATCCAGATGAAGTAAGATAGGCAGATAAAGGGACTGTGCTTCCTTATAGTGGAATTCTGACTAACAAATGTAGAAAAAATGACATAAACAGAAAATCATTATTTGGCAAACACACATGATTGATAGTGATGATTTCTAAATTTATGATTTAGAATCATCAATAGTTGCTGAAATTAGCAGGTAAAAGTAAAATGAGAAATAGTATTTGTATAGCCTCAAAGCATCTCTTCACATAACACTTATTAATTACAATGGAAAAAATACCTTTACAGTTGGGAAACCTGCTAGACACCACCTTAACCAACTGATCAAGATTAATATCCAGTAGTGGGACATATTGATTCTATGAGATATACTGAGACATGAAACAGTGAGAAAGAATAAATACCACTTCTTGAGGTATTATTGCCAAAAATTCACAGCATGATTTCCACCTCAGACAAGTGAAAACTGAGGCACATTCAACAAAATATCTCTTTAGCACTCTTCAAATGTGAGAACTTCATTAAGACAAAAACTGAAGAATCGTTGCAGATCAGAGGAAACTAAGGAGAAATAGGACATTTGGGGAAATAGAGAAATCTGAATAAGGTCTGTAGATTAATTAACAGTATTGTGTCAATATTAATTTCCTAGTTTTGATAACTGTGCTGTGGTTATATATGTTAACATTTGGAAAAGCTGGGTGAGGGGTACAGAGAAATTCTTTGTATTCTTTCTGCAACTTCTGGTTAGTCAATTTCAAATTGGAAATAAATGCATAAAAGGAATTTGTTACTTTTTTTGTAAGTTTTTAAGAAAATTAATGCAAAGCTCTACAGGATCATGCTAAGTAAGGACCTTGATAGGAATTTAGAGGAGGGAGCAATCCTGCTCAGCTGGAGCAAGCCAGGTTCTGTCTACAACCTAGGCCCTGAGGCCCAGCTGAGGCCGATTAATCCATATCTACAAGTTCACCCAGGGAACGTCTTTAGAATCAAACCTTATCTTGGACAAGAAGGTGGTACTAAACTCTAAATCAGCACAACCAGATTTAGCATCACATCAATTGTACTGCTACTCTGGTCCTGAACCTGTACCCTAGTTCTGGTACGAAGGTTTCTGCTTGTTCCATTAAACTCCAGGTGGCATTTCAGTTCTTCAGTCCCTTCAGCACCACAGTCCTACCTTCCTCTTGCACTGTCACTTATTTCTTAATGATAGACTTCCCAGATGCCAAATATTTGCCAACATGTTTGGGCAGACATGATCCCTCTGATATTCCCATCTCCTATGCCATCTCCATTACTTCACATTAACCCTCACCACAAACCAGCTCCTTGTCTATGTTCCATGTTATTCCTTGTCTATCTTCCTTCAAAATCTATGAATGCTTGCCATTGTAAACTTTCTGTACCTACATCTATTTCCCCAGGTCATGCCTTATCCCATTAAGTAGGCCCACTATGGTTGGTGCCCAGACAAGTTTTAATGCTTTACCCACTGCCTTCACATAGGTGTTATGGTTCTTCGTGTATGCAAGATGTATCCCTAACAAGCTAGACATGCAACTCCCATAAGATGACAAAACTCATCATGACTATTCATGAGGAGCCAACCTGATAGGCAGTGGGGAAGGATTCTGTGACCATAACTTTTAACATTACTGTTCAGAACTTCCCTGGTGGCGCCGTGGTTAAGAATCCACCTGCCAATGAAGGGTACACGGGTTCAAGCCCTGGTCCAGGAAGATCCCACATGCCGCAGAGCAACTAAGCCCGTGTGCCACAGCAACTGAGCCTGCACTCTAGAGCCCGCGAGCCACAACTACTGAGCCTGTGTGCCACAACTACTAAAGCCCACGTGCCTAGAGCCCATGATCCACAAGAAAAGCCACCACAATGAGAAGCCTACACAGCGCAACAAAGAGTAGCACCTGCTCATCACAACTAAAGGAAAGCCCGCAAGCAGCAACGAAGACCCAACGCAGCCAAAAATAAATAAATTATTAATTAAAAAACATTACTGTTCATAACCACATTATGAATCAAATAGCTGCTGTTAGTGAAACAGGTACTAGAATTAGATAACTCAGCAAACAGAATCAGGAGCAGAGGCGATACTGTCCTCAAGAAAGATATGTACTTTACATTTTCCATATAGAAATTGTATTCAACGAGCAGTTTAACCTTCTGTTTGGACTGTGAACAACTTGAACATAACACACAGTAATTTGTACTTTTTCTGAGTTGTAGACATTACTTTGCACAAAGACTGAATTGACTGCTGAACCTGTGAATTCCAGCATGACTACTGTGCTCTAATACAGTGCATATGCAGCAACTCTCATCAAGGATGTGAGGAGTAACATATTGCTCAAAGATACTCAACTGCAATTTAGACACTCAATTATTTGTTCTAGGGGTATTTTGGAAATGAGAAAATTGAGATTTCTTTCTCATCATACATGACTTATGTATAAGAGCCTTGTGCTCGGCTGTATTTTATTTTTTCTCATTTCTATACACAGATATTTTTAAAGTTGACAATTTTTTCCAGGGGTAAAACGTCAGTAATCTGAGAGGAGCTTTAACCTCTGCACTCTGCACTGTTCAGTACAGTAGCCACCACCCATGTAGGGCTATTTCAATTAAAATTGAAACTAATTAAAATTAAATAAAGTTATAAATTAAATTCCTCCATTGCATTAGCTACATTTCAAATACCCAGTAGCTACATGAACCTAGTGGCTACCATATTGTCAGTACACTTCCATAAATGAGAAAGTTCTATTAGACAACACTCTAAATCTGGAGTGGAAAGAACTCCAAGAAATTTTTTTTTTTTTTTTTTTTTGCGGTACGCGGGCCTCTCACTGTTGTGGTCTCTCCCGTTGCGGAGCACAGGCTCCAGACGCGGAGGCTCAGCGGCCATGGGTCACGGGCCCAGCCGCTCCGTGGCATGTGGGATCTTCCCGGACTGGGGCACGAACCTGTATCCCCTGCATCAGCAGACGGACTCTCAACCACTGCGCCACCAGGGAAGCCCCCACCAAGAAATTTTTGATGTCTGAAATATTTGAATGATGTCACAAAGAAATGGTTAACTCTCAAAAGACTTTGGTAACATCGTAGTGAGAAGGAGAAGCTATATAGAATGCTAAAGGCCCACTTTTTCCCTAAAAAAATATTAATTCACTTATAGACTGAATTATGCTAAATTTCACTATAATGTCATATACTCTACGAAATGATTTTCTCTGTAATGATGTGAGTCAAAGCATATCTTTTTCTAGAAGTTTTAAACATCTAATCACAATTTTTTCCCTGATTCATTAGCAGCCTACAGTAGCTTGAAAACATAAGGTGCCTATCTTACAAAATCATGGTATAACATGTAATGCCCCATTTACAAAAGTATATCTAGATCTTGTTCCATACAAATGTGTGTAGGTCAATTTTCTAATCTTTTCCAGTGCTGAATCCCATATAGCATTGAATTAAATCAGATCTAAAAGTAATAACTATAATAATAATAACTTTTCATATCATCTTAATCTGCAGAAAGAGAATTTGTTTCACACACGTAGCTTAAAATGTTAAACACATTGAAGATGCAAGTAAAGCAATTAAAATAAATGTGAAGCTAGAAATTTTAAAAATATATATGTATAGTCATGCCACGATTGTACTGCAGAAAAATCATTTTGGTTCTTTAATACTATTTCTCAAGTAATTTTAGTTTTGCAAAACAAATATGCCAGGCAATCTCTTGGGCTGAGAATCACAGAGGGGAATACCACACAAAAATGTCTTTTAAGAAGCTCGCATTCTGCTGAGAGACGCAGACAAAAGTGGGATGTTTTGTACAGTTTTGTCTGTTCAGTGATGCTGATGGACCATCTATGAAAGTCTGGCTGACTAGAAGTCTAACAGTTTGTGTATTTTGACTAGCTGCAATTGTCAAGTTATGCTAAGAACTGACAAGTCGGGCCTAATATGTCATGTCTCAACTGAAGATAAATAATTTTTTTAACTTCTTTTTATTGATGTATAGCTGATGTATATTATATAAATGAGAGACATACAATACCTCACAATTTTTAAAGGGTATCTATACTCCATTTATAGTTATTATAAAATATTGGCTATATGCCCCGTGTTGTACAGTATACTCTTGTAACTTATTTTATACCTAATAGTTCATACCTCTCTTTATAACTTTTTGTAAGCAGAATTTTTTTTTTTTTTTTGCGGTACGCGGGCCTCTCACTGCTGTGGCCTCTCCCATTGTGGAGCACAGGCTCCGGACGCGCAGGCTCAGTGGCCATGGCTCACGGGTCCAGCCGCTCCGCGGCATGTGGGATCTTCCCGGACCAGGGCACGAACCCGTGTCCCCTGCATTGGCAGGCGGACTCCCAACCACTGCGCCACCAGGGAAGCCCAGCAGAATATTTTGAAAGAAGAATTTTTCAAATATTCTAACAATCATTTCTCTCTGAACTCTAAATTATTATGTATCCCATAAATAGTTCATTTAGTTTCTCATTGAGGTGGATCAGCCCTACTGAACACCTCTCAAATAGAATTGGTATTTCCCTCCTTAATTTTCTGTTACAACTTAATACAGATCACAGTTGAGGTATTTTGTATTGTATTTATTTGTTTGGATGCTTATTTCCTACACTAGATAACAACATCTCATGGAATGAATTATGTCTTAGTAGCTTTGTTCCTTACGTTTGTCAGTCTTAGTTCTTTGAATGCATAAATCAATGAATGAACTGCTACAATTAACTTATTTCTTTAGGCTAGATTCCTCTGTCTCCTTTGTTGTAGTTCTCACAATTATAGTTAACACTTTTACAAATTTAGGAATTTATTGTTTGTTTCCTAACTTGAAAATAGGTCCTTGAGAGCACACACTTCACCTGTTGGAAGGAATAGTAGGACAATTAATTAATGTTGTCATGTGAAAAGTGGAAATAAATAAGAAAACAGCAAGAAGACCATGACTAGGATTATAGGTTGGAGACTCACCTACTGATATTTGCAGTCTTGAAAATGTATTACTGCATGGAGGAGTGAAAAGACAGGATCAAAGGACAAGTACCAGAGGCTTGGCTGACAGCCACATTTAAGGAATGGGGAAAGAAAAAGAAAATGAATGAGAGAAGTAGAAGCAGTGATTAGAGAGGGTGGAGAATGGGAAAATGCAGAGTCATGGAAGGCAAGGAAAATATAGTTCGAGGAATGGAGATTTAATGATACCACATGCCATAGACAGGTCAAGTAGCACTGAAGAAAGGTAATTAAATTTGAAGGTTATGAGTGACATTTGAGAATTAAATTCAATATAGAAGTGGGAGTTTAACCATATACAATGAGATTTATGAGGGGACGGATTGTCCAAAGGAGTACATATTAAAGGATTTGGGGAGTAAATGGAAATAAAACATTATACTACTTTACTATTTAGTAAGAAATTAGATCAAAGATTCTAAAAGTCAAGTCAGTGGACTGACCAGATCAATCTTGCTGTGGTAGGGATGAGGCTGGTGGTAAGGATGTTTACAGCATCTCTAATGTCAGGGTCATGATGTTTATTTCCCTTACTTTGTGATCCTTCTGGAGACAGAGGAAACTCTATCACTGAACTTGATGAGTTATTTCCACATTAATGATTAGTATATTACATACGTGCCAGGAGTGAATAAAAAATCTAATTTTCTGAAAACTTATACTTAATTATAAGCAATGTAGGATATATAATTCAAATAAAAATAAAAGTTTGAAATTTATTAGCAAGTGGTACAGTCTTTTTTTCCCCTGACCAAAGATTATAGAAAAATCTAATAAGTTACCTTGGAAATGCTTACAAGGTAAAAGTTAATACTTAATTTCAAATATGTACCATTTTAAAGGTACATATGTGCCATACAATGGAATATTACTCAGCCATAAAAAGGAATGAAACTGGGTCATTTGAGGAGACATGCATGGATCTAGAGACTGTCATACAGAGTGAAGTAAGTCAGAAAGAGAAAAACAAATATCGTATATTAACGCATATATGTGGAACCTAGAAAAATGGTACAGATGAACCGGTTTCCAGGGCAGAAACTGAGACACAGATGTAGAGAACAAACGTATGGACACCAAGGAGGGAAAGCTGTGGGAGGTGGGGGTGGGGGTGGTGATGGGATGAATTGGGCGATTGGGATTGACATGTATACACTGATGTGTATAAAATTGATGACTAATAAGAAACTGCTGTATAAAAAAATAAATAAAATTAAATTTTTTAAAAAAGTACATATGTGCCAAGTTTTTAAAGTTAAAACAAAGTATATTTTGTAAGTTCAATATACATTATTCATTCAAAAAAAAATTTTTTTTTTGTAAGCTTACTTTGTGTCAGGTATATCAGTGAACAAAAACAAGTAAAGATCCCTTCCCTCATGTACCTTACCTTCCAAGGAGAGTCAGACAGTAAACATAATAAATAAGCAATTACATACTATCCTAGAAGGTGATCAAAGCTATGGCTAAAAAAGTAGAGCAGAGGGGCTTCCCTGGTGGCGCAGTGGTTGAGAGTCTGCCTGCCAATGCAGGGGACACAGGTTCATGCCCCAGTCCGGGAAGATCCCACATGCCGCAGAGCAGCTGGGCCCGTGAGCCGTGGACGCTGAGCCTGCGCGTCCAGAGCCTGTGCTCTGCAGTGGGAGAGGCCACAGCAGTGAGAGGCCCGAGTACCGCAAAAAAAAAAAAAAAAAAGTAGAGCAGAGTAGGAAAGATGGGGAGTAATGGGGTAGGAAGGCAGAGTGTAGTCTCAAATGAAGTGGTCAGGGTAGGTCTTAAGTGGTCAGGGTAGGTCTTAAGGGAAAGTGAATTTGAACAAACGCTTAGAGGAAGACTGCAAGGAAGGTAAGCCAAGGTAATACCTAGGGAAGAGCATTACCGGTAAAGGAAACAAAGATTTTGTGATGTTTGAGAAACAGCAGAGGCCAGTGTAATAGAAGCAGGGAGCAAGGAGAAACCGGGAAGAGGGGGCAGAAGATCAGAAAGGTACTGGTTAGCAGGTGTGCGTGATCTAGATCTTCGAAGGTCATTGTAAGGACTTTGGTTTTTATCACAAAGATAATCAAGTCTCCTTCTCTTTTACTAGCTCCAATCAAATCCCTGAGAGTTGACTTGGGGATACACTGTTGGGCTTAATGGATATGTTTATGTATGTTCCAATAACTTCTGCTTTTAAGAATGGTATTCAGGAATCTTCCTACCTACGCTGCAGTGACTCAGTGACTCATCATGCTTTGAAACAGCAAGCTATATAATAATATGACAGTGTCCTATGGCACCACAAGGTGAGATGAGGATTGAGATATATGCAGCTAGAAGCTAATCTATGAAACTGAATCTCACAGCACATCTGTGAAAGAAACTTAGCAGAAGTTTTTTCAAACTCAAACAATCAGAAATTGACATGCACGTATCAATAAACAGTTGTGAAGCTGAAAGAGAAAATTTAATAATAAAAACAAAATTCAACTAGAGGAAAGACTAAATTACCTCTTTAGATGCTCTACAGAACATGGTAGTACCAAATTATTATCATATGAAGAGATAAAAGAATATGCAGCCAAAATAGAGAAAAAATTGATCAAGCAGTTAATAAAACATGTCGTTTTACTGATTTGGTGATATTTGTGGTATTAGCTTTTTTTAAGTTTATAATTTGGTTGTGAGTTTTTTTTGTTTACTAACTTCAGAAGATAAATTCATATTTGTTTCTTTTGAAGAGAGAACTATATTTTATAAGCTTCAATCCCTTAAGCCCTAGACCTATCCTTGCTCTGAGTAAAATGGAGAGGTATTTCAGGATTTTTAGCTGAGGAATGGGTATAAACAGAAAGGGCATGAGTGAGCAAGATCTCAGGTGAGCTGTAACATTAAGAAATGCCTAGAGATTATCATTCCAAGTGAAGGAAGTCAGAAAGAAAAAGACAAATACCATATGATATCACTTATTTGTGGAATCTAAAATATGGCACAAATGAACATATCTATGAAACAGAAACAGACTCACAGACATCGAGAACACACTTGTGGTTGCCAAGGGAGAGGTGGAATGGGGGAGAGAAGGATTGGGAGTTTGGGATTAGCAGATGCACGCTATTATATATAGGATGGATAAACAACAAGGTCCTACTGTATAGCACAGGGAGCTATATTCAATAACCAGTTTTAAACCATAATGGAAAAGAATATGAAAGAGAATAGGTATAACTGAATCACTTTGTTGTACAGCAAAAATTAACACATTGTAAATCAACTATGCTTCAACAAAATTAAAAAAAAAAAAAAAGAGGCAAGAAAAAAGGAAGAAGCAGCAAAGACCTAGGAGCCTCCACAAAGAAAAGCAGGAGAGGGTTTTGTGCTGGAATCCAAGTGAAGAAAACGTGTAAAGTAGGAAGTGAGCAACTGTGTCTGCTAGTGGATTTAATTTCAAATGAATCAAGAACTTGCTGTTTCTTTATTTCAGAATATGTTTGATAGACAAATAAAATGTCTTATGTTTAAATTTATTCTAAACTTTCTTAAGGGTTTTTTTTTCTTTCAAATTTTCACTCACTGTGTTTTCAAAATTATCTTATGTGTTGCCTTATATGCTTCCCTCATTTGGCTACAAGCTCCTTGAGGAAAAAGATATGATATCATCATTTTGTATCCTCAGCCTATAGTTTGATGCCTAGGACATAACAGCTATTCATTCAGTGTTCAGTGAGTGAGAGAATAAAGGGACAAAACAAGTAAAACTGTTAGGTTTCCCATTTCAATTAAGCGTTCAACCTGAAGAGATACAGTTTCTGGAAATATTTTTCACACTTTACCAATTTCAGAAGTCACGAGCCAGGAACACTGATATGTGCACCATCCAAACATGCCAATAAATGCATTCATGAAAACGTCCCTTTGTTCCTACTGATTGTTAATTTTGTGACTGCATTGGGTCAGGGATGGGGGAAAAGGAAGCTGGTCAGGTAGACAGCTAGTGGCCTTTAGATGATTAAAGTGGCTTATACTTCCAGAAGTTCCTTTTGTGCTTTAGATGCAAACCTTCTGTTCCCCTTTAAAAAAAGAAAAAGGAGGAGGAAAGGATGTTACATGAAGAAGCTTGGAGACCCATAGTAAAGCTACCTTTTATCTCGTGAGCTTTCTCATCTCCTCCATTGGTTACTTCCTCCTGATGCTGCCCTTTCTGCTGCATATTCCATTTCAAGGTCACCTTTCTTACATTTCTCTTTAAAGTCAAAGGTCCGTTTTTACTCTGGTTTCAAACACCATCCTCAATTGCTTACTTCTAAGGCTTACTGAAAGAGTATGTCTTCTGAAGACTAAGAGAACTGTAATCTTTATATACAGATTCTAATGCATTAAATACAGAATTTTAAGTATAGTTTAAAGATTACTGAGTTGTATGACTTCCTCACTATTTATGTCTGGAATTGTATTTGCTATACCCAGGCATAGATATAATGTAATTTAATTAATAAGTTGCAGGGGGACAGGTACTAAGTCTTGTTCCTTATTTTCAGAGTCCTTAATGCAGGTCATGAATACGCAGCTATTTAATCATAAATTCACAGCTTTCCAATTACTACCTGTGTGACCCTGGCAAATTATTTAACCTCTTTGTAGTTTATAAAGATTCATGCTGAAAAATAGATGTTAACTAGGGTAACCATGTAATTTATTTTCCAAACAGAGACACCTTTGTGAATGGTAGAGAATGTTAATGATTTTACTCTAAGAAAACAAGCATAAAAACCAGGACCATTCAAGAGAATCCAGGACATATGGTCTTCCTACAAGTAACAGTACCTACCATTATTAAATGAGAAAGCACAAGGAAAACACGTAGACTTAGAACTGTAGGTGCTCAATAAATATTACTGTTGTTAATATTTTAATTTATTATTATTGACCTAGGAAAACCCTTGAGCCATCTTTGGTCAGTAAGTAAGTGTAACCTTCCTGAGACAAATAAACCATCTAGGACAGTGCAGTTGTTTTCCCACTTTTGCTTCTTTTACATTTTCTTTTGATAGCATATTCCAAACTTAAGCCATTCTCACCATTAGTAATTTCTGTAATCTGGATGCAATAAATGAAATATTTTGCTGCACTGAATGATTGTTTGTTAAAATTCTATCCCCAGTAGAGATTTAGAAGAGCTGATCAGTTTTTTGAGTGAGCCCTGAAGGATTATTTTGAAACTGGTCTCAGTTTCTCACTTTAAAGGCAGAATCATTTCAATTCCTTTAATGTCTCCTCTTAAGTATAATTTTCCAGCTCTTACATTTATATGGCTCTCCAATGAATCCTACACAAAGTTCATTAAAATCCTTAAGAAGCCTCACATTGGGCATGGTCCTCTAATAAAGATGAAATGCTAAATATAGCAAGAGGATAACATTGAAATCGCCATATGCTAATTTGGCATTGTAGTAAAACATTTTTGCGTGTATATTTAGGATCATGATTGATTTGCTACTTTCCACTGAAATAAACTTAGTCTTTGTGCCTTAGGAGCTTACAATAAAAAAATACAGGCTTCTTCAGGTAGTTAAGATCTTTATGGTAGTGTAGATACTAGATACTAGACTGCGAGTTCCACAAGGGCCGAGAATGTGTTTGTTTTTATCGCCAGTGTATAACAAGCTCCTAGCAGAGGGCTTGCCACATTATAGGCTGCTAGCAAATATTTGCTGAATAGGTGAATGAGTGGATGAACATATGAATAAATGAAGATAGACACAAATGAGAGAATACTAAATAATGCAGTGAATCACATATTAAAGTTATGTACAAATAAAAATATCAGATACTAACATCTATTTATCCATTTATTCAGGGAATATTTATTGAACACCTCTTCTGCTAAATACTAAGAATATAAAAGAATATTAAGATTCAGTCATTGCTCATTCATAGAGAAAATATTACGGATTAGATAAAATAACAAATAACCTTAGTATACACTAAAATAATAATACACCATGAACAATGAAGTTTATCCCATAAATGCAAAAATGGTTTAAAAATAAGAATTTTTTCATTCATTACATTATTAATTGAAAGGGAAAAAATCATATAATCATAGAAATAGATGACAAATGTCTTTTGATAATATCCAAGTATTTCTGGCATTTGTTTTGGCAAACTGGGAATAGAAGATATTCTTAATAGAAAAAGTAAAAATTAGAAATAATTATAGAGATTATTCTGAAAGGGTGAATCACTAAAGAGAGTCTCATTCAAGTCACAAACAAGTTCCCTATATTGCCACTATTATTCAAAAGCCTAGAAATTGTAAATTTAAAAAAGAAAGAAAAAAAGAAAGGAAACAATGCAAAAAGAAGGGTACTTTTTTGGATACTGGAAAGGAAGAGATAAAATCATAATCATTAATATACCTCTGTATTTGTTTGTGTATGAAAAACTATGCAAAGATGTTCATCAAACTGTCAATAATATCTTGAATAGATGGGAAATTGAAGGAATGAGAAATTGGAACTTTCTCATTTTTCTGTTTACAATTCTATATTTGGCATGATAAGAATGGTTATAACTATATATATATAATACATTCCCTGCCCTCAAAGAGCTGCACTAAGGAAAAGAGACATAGCCATGACCAGACAATTGCCTTGTAATACCCAACATAATAGAAGCCCTTACATTGATTTAAAGAGAACAGAGAAGGAAGTAACCAACTAGATGTCAGGGAAGACTCTGGAGAGGGATGAGACTGAGAAAAAGGAAATACTTTCAAGGCAATGAAAATAATGATTGTGAGATTAAGAAGTATAAAAACAAAATTTATTTTGTGAGAGCAAGTCATACCATGTGGCAAAAAGCATAGGGTGCAAGGCATGAAGAGAAGAAAATGGAGAGTAGTACGGTGAGAAAGAAGGATCTGACCAGATTGTAAGACTTGCTTATCATTGCAAGGAGATAAGGCTTAATTTCATTCCAGTGGTAACCATACATTTTATTCATGTTCACCCAAAATACTAAAAACTATTTACCCTTGTAATGTAATATGTATATGTGTACTACACACTATATATAAAAATATATACTATATTGTTAAAAAACTATTTACCTGTTTTATATTTCCAATTGATATCTAAAAAATTTATCATAATTTTAAATTGTTTCAAAGAATAATTTCTGGTATATTATACACATGCATTAGTTATACAGTTGACTCTCGAACAACATGGGTTTGAACTGTACGGGTCTACCTATACACAGATTTTTTTCAAAAAGTATAGTCAGCCCTCTGTAACCTCGGGCACTGCATCCTTGGATTCAACCAACCATGGATCACAAACTTGATACACCATCAGTCGTTTGTGACTCCACAGTTGTGGAACTCATGGATACAGAGGGCTAACTATGGGACTGGAGCGTCCAAAGATTTTGGTGTCCTCAGCAGGTCCTGGAACCAATCCCCTGCAGATACAAGGGATGACTGTATTTGCAAATCTTTGAGTCCCAGAGCACCTCATTTAATTTAAATAAAATATCCTCCATGCAAGCTAAATGAAAAAAGAAGTCCTCTCATTAAAACCCATCATCCATATCAGCAAGGTAAGCAAGTAGGTATTTAGGTAAACGTGTAGGTAGACAGATAAATAATCAAGACAGACGGATTATAAAATAGAGCCTTGACAAAAATAAACTATCTGGTTGAAATAAGATAAAGCCTCCCTTTAACATTTCTCAATGAAGCCCTTTTGGCTTTTTTTCTTAGGAAAATCACTCTCAGAAGCTATGCATTCTTGAAATGTCTCTTTGTTGATAACCCTGGAGATATTCATATATGGGGAATGTGAGAGATGGATGAGAAAAAAGACAAGGATAATTGTGAAAAGAGTGTTGGGAAAGGAGGATTTCTAGACAGCAAGATCATTTTCTGGAAGATATACTTTAGGAGAAAATATACATTGAAGTTGAAGATCTGGAAATATGTTTCATTAAAACCTCATATTCCCTAGGAGGTCTTCCTGTGGCCAAGAGGTACAAGTGTCTCAGTGTACAGATCACTTCCACTGACAAGAAAGAGTCATTCTAAAATTTTAAATTTGTAATAGAAGTGACCTGATGTTATTTGTGATTTAGGAAGATAGCTGACTATATCATCACTATTGCACTCCAGCTGCCTAATATGGTGCCAGAAACATAGAAAGGAATCAATAAATATCTATAAATAGGCATCAATAAGGTAATCAATAAATGAACTAACAAACAAGTAAATTAGAAACTCTAGAGAATAGGGAGGATGTGTTTCCTATTCTTGGAACTCTCCCTGCCACAGTCTTACTTGTCTAACTATAGTATTTCTATCTTCCTACAAACTTTTATCTCTTTTGAAAAAATTTCGCTCAGGTTAAGCTGCTTCTCCCAGTCTTCTTGTTAAGCCTGTTGCTCCTCGTGAATATCTCTGTCATATTAATTATCACATCACACTGTAATTGTTGACTTAATGTCTGTTTTTTTCCTTTTGCATATGACAATATGAACCACTCTGGTCAGTGTTTCCTCAGTGCCTGGGATATAATAGGTGTTCAGTAAAAATTCAACAAATAAATAATATAAAAACATAAGGGTTGCATACTTAGATCCCCAGCGTTGGTGCTGACAATTCTCTGGGTTCTTATGGGGAGACTTAGGTAAATTTAAATAATTGCACTTTCCAGAGTCTTGAGGGTCTGCAGGAGACTTTTCTTTCTCATTTGAACACACAGCATAGTTATTTTCTTTCCAAGCTATTAGTCTGCCTTTGTTTTTGAAAACTGTGAATCATACATGATTATGTTTTCCTCTTTGTAATGAATAATAAGAGACTTTGAGCTGAAGAAGTGTTCATCACTAGAAAAAAAACAATACATGCATATTTTATGTAACTTTATCACTGGTTTTATCTTATCTTCTTATCTTCATTTTGCTTTTTCTTCATTTTTTCATTCATGAATTTTTAACACTGAAAAAATATCTTGTATGAAAAAATAATTTTTAGAGGTAAATAAAAATAAAATTATTATACATATAAAAGTAAAAATTTCTCTCCTACTTCTGACTCAGAGGCCTCCTCTCCAGAGTCAACCATTCTCAGCAGTGTCTTGGGTATTCTGTCCATAGGTTTTAAAGGTAACTTACATGTACAGTTGGCCCTTGAACAAGTAGGGGTCAGGGGCACCAACCTTCTGCGCAGTTGAAAATCTGATTATAAATTTATAGAGTACCCTCTGTATCTGTGGTTCCACATCCATGGATTCAACCAACTGCAGATGATGTAGTACTGTAGTATATTTTTAGTGAAAGAAATCCAAGTACAAGTGGACCTGCACAGTTCAAACCCGTTTTTCGAGGGTCGCCTGTATATAATAGCATGTGCATACTACATCCCTTTATATAGATTATGGTGTAACAACTATGACACATCTTTATTTTTTCTACTTTAGCAATAGATGCTGTATATTTCTATAGTTCATTTCTATTCTCTTTCTGTAAGAATCTATTTGACATGTTTTGGATCTTCTTATTCTATTTCCTACATTCCTTAACGTCTCTACCACATTAACGATCTGCTCCTCTCTTTTCACTTCCTTCTGGGAAATTCCTTCAGCTCTAACTTTCAGTTTATTAATTATTTCTTCCCCTCTGTCTAATCTGCTATACAAAACCTCTATGGAGTTTTTAAATTTGATTAACTATTTTTTTTATTTCTAGAAATTATACTGGATCTTTGAAAATCTGCTCATTTCTCCCATATTTAATAGATCTAATATGCAAAAGGATATCTTGATTATCATATATTCTTATTTAACTTAAAGTGCTTTGAACTAAAAAAAAATGTAGAGAACTATGTGATTTTTGAACATACATTTTGATTACGTTGTAAGTAAACCTGAACTTGAGTTAACCTGAGAATCTAATCACAATTTTAAACATTTTATTTTTTTTTTCTATCAAAAAAAAAAAATTCTGTGAATTATGGAGAAAGAAAAAGAAGAAAAAAGAAAAAGAATGGAAAACTTCCATTACTGATTGCTATGGTAGCATCTATTTAGTCCATGGTGTGAAAAGTTACTTTTTCTTTCAGATGCTTACTCTTTCCTCTATCTCTTTATCTAAATAGATGAAACAAATAAGAAAATAATGCATAAATATTGCAAGTCATATACTGTCTGTTTAAAACCTTGCCTGACATTGACATGTCTTTTATTGTATTTTTAATTCCCATGTTTATATTTCAGTAAAGAATGCTACCCCTTTATTTAAATATTTACTTAAATAAATATACTTATTTTATAGGTATGTTTGTGACCTTTTCAGCACTTAAATTCTCCTACTGGTTTTATCGAGTGATGATCACAGAGGGTTTTTTCCCCATGTGCCCTGTGACTTTGGACTACGACTTCATCTTCAGAGGAAATTTAACTGAGGCTTCTTGTTTAACCTGGGGGTTATTCCAAAGCAGTTTTGCACTTGTTTCTTCCAGTTGCTCGCATATGTAAACTACTTGGGACCACTTTCTATGTCAAAATCGGTTGGGAAAAACTGTGGAGCAATGTTTTGTTTGGAGAAATGTTTTGTTTCCGTCAAAACTCTGGCATAAAGAGAAAACTTCCTTGTCATCTTTTTTAATCTGAAGTTGTTTTATTTTTTTCTAACTCACATTTCACTCAATGTGCAGCCCTACCAGGGTTCTGGTTTATGCCAGGATCTTTGCTTTGATTTCCCTCCTATATTGCTGCAATGCCTGGTCTCTGGTCCCCATTTAAGCATTTAAACCTAAGTCAGTTGGTTGTCTAAACAGCACTTCATCTTTTCCACCTTATACTGTCTACCACCACACTGCTGAAGCACCAACTTAATGCATTTATACTCTGGCTTGCGATTTGTTGGTTCTTTTGTTAGTTTCTGTCACCTAGATATTCCTTTCATCTTTCTAAGATTAGCAGGTATTAAGTTAAAGTTTTATCTATATTTTATCCAGAATTTCTACATATTTGTACTGAAAGAATTTTTAACTTATCTTATTCCACTAAGTTGTCATAACCAGTTATAATTCCTGGCTCTTCTTACATGTTAACTCTTTCATATGAATTTTACAATCAGTTTGTCAAAATTTTTATACTACAGTTTATTGATTAAGTTTAAAAATTTTATTAGAGGCATTATTTTCCAATGTTTAATTTTCTCTTATTATAAATTGAAACTTGTAAATAATACTAAGCACAGATCTATAATTGAAACCACAGATCTTTCATTTGTAGAAACTTGTTGTTGCTACATTTAAATAGAAGTTTTACTTTCTCCTCTTCATCAAGATACTTTCTTGGGCTTCCTGATTCCCCAAAACAGTAGTAGACCTTGTTTTGACTTTCAAGTTTTCCATGGATTCACTAAAGAACAAGTAGTCAGGACTGACCACTTGAATACATATTTAACAAAAAATGTCTTATTTCCAGCTTAGTTTATTAGATTCTAAGTTTAGGCTAGCCCAGTTCCAACTAATTATTCCTAATCATCACCAGAGTTTTAATCAATTCATTCGATCTTCTATTTTAGTTCCAGCATCACCTTTTCATTCATATCTAATAAAAGGTAACTATTTTCATTTTCCAGAATATTTGACTGCATTTGTATTCTAATTTATTCCCTTAGGCCTAATTTTCTGCTTAAGCTGCACCGTCCTTACCATTACAAGTCTTTTCTAGTTATTTGTGCACTGTTGTGTTCTACTTTACTCGCTCCCTTTGAAAAGATGTTCATTGCTACTTTAGCAATTTTGGCATTTTCTTTCCACTCCTAGACCTCCCAACTATCTCCTGCCTTTTTTTTTTTTTTTTGGCGGTACGCGAGCCTCTCACTGCTGTGGCCTCTCCCGTTGTGGAGCACAGGCTCCGGACGCGCAGGCTCAGCAGCCATGGCTCACGGGCCCAGCCGCTCCGCGGCATGTGGGATCTTCCCGGACCGGAGCACGAACCCGCGTCCCCTGCATCGGCAGGCGGACTCTCAACCACTGCGCCACCAGGGAAGCCCTCTCCTGCTTTTTATATAAGGATATGGAACGTTCTATTCCTTCATGCTAAATTCATTTTTTTCCACTCCTACACTAGGAATGGATCCCTATTTGCTGCTTTAAAATGTTATTCGCAACAATTTGTGTTTACATTCTCCCATCCCTCAGCTGCTTTTCAGACTTTTTCTTTATCTCTGATTTTGAGCAATTTGATTATGATGTGCCTTAGGGTAGTTTTCTTCATACTTTTTGTGTTTATTTTGTTTCTTGGATCTCTGGGCTTATAATTTTCATCAAATCCAAGAAAATTTTAGCCACTGTTTCTTCAAATATTATTGTTGTCCCTGCTCTCTTCTTTCCTGCAGGGATTCCAGTTACACACTTGAATTACACTTGAATCATCCCATAGATTACTGACACTCTGTCCATTTTTTTTTTAAGTCTCTTTTCTTTCTCTATTTCATTTTGGATAGCTTCTATTATGTCTTCAAGTTTACTAGTCTTTTCTGCAATGTCTAATCTGCTTTTAATCTCATCCAGTGTATTTTTCACCTCATAGTTTTTGTCTATAGAAGTTCAATTGGGGTCTTTTTTTTTTTTTTACTATCTTGCATATCTCTTTATATTTTTGAACATATGGAATACAGTTACAATAACTGTGTCAGTGTTCATATCTGCTAATTCTAAAATCTGTCAGTCTGGATCAGTTTCAATTGACTGATTTTTTAATTGAAATTTTTATTCATTTAATTGTAGGTTCCCATACAATTGTAAGAAATAATACAGAGAAATCCCATGTATCCTTTACCCAGTTTCCCCCAGTGGTAACATCTTATAAAACCAGTATAATATCAACCAAAATATACTGATACAAAGCACTGATGTTGTTCAAATTTCCCTAATTTTACTTGTACTCATTCATGTGCGTGTATGTATGTTTAGTTCTATACAATTCTATCCCATGTGTAGGTTCACGTATCCACCACCACAGTCAAGGTACAGTTCCATAACCACAAGAATCCTTCATGTTGCCCTTTTATAACCACACCCACTTCTATCCTGACCCCACCATACATTTCTAATTCCTGCAACAACTATTCTATTCTCCATTTCTAAAATTTTGTCACTTCAAAAATGTTATATAGGGCTTCCCTGGTGGCGCAGTGGTTGAGAGTCCGCCTGCTGATGCAGGGGACGCGGGTTCGTGCCCCGGTCCGGGAAGATCCCACATTCTGCGGAGCGGCTGGGCCCGTGAGCCATGGCCGCTGAGCCTGCGCGTCCGGAGCCTGTGCTCCGCAACGGGAGAGGCCACAACAGTGAGGGGCCCGCGTACCGCAAAAAAAAAAAAAAAAAAAAAAAAAGTTACATAAATGAAAGCATACACTTAAAAAAAAAATTGTGTTTAAAGTAATGAGGCTGAGAATTCATGACCTTCTGCTCTTGTTGGAGACTAAGATGACTACAGAGTTATTATTTACTACTAAATTCTGTGCCTCAAAAATTAATCAATTCTAAGAGAAAATCATAAAGTTGTATTCATGAGGGGACTCATCAGAAACCAGTCATCACTATGTGGATTTGCCTGGGATGGGTATCTAAAATAATCTGAGCTCTGATTTTAGAGAATGCCAGCACAAAATGAGAGCTTGGATAATTTATATTTATGCAAATACCTGCTAGTAAAATATGTCTTTTCCAAGATTTTTTCTAGGTAAATAAAAATGGTAAGCAATTTAATATCAGGAGTCATGGTTTATTAATATATTTTCCACATCACCAACTTCACTGACATATTCACAGTCACCCTTTAATAAGTACTAATTGAATTAAATTCTTTTAGAATTAGCCCACCAAACATTCACGACATGCTCTAGATTCCTGAGCCCTTCAACTCAGGGGTATTGAGTTAGGAAGGTCAATTGTTAGGTACTTTACACATCTATCTGGACCACCATAACAGCTTTTGCAAAACTGAAACAGATGAGATCTATATGGAAAAATGTCCTGAAATCACTTCTGAGTAGCCGTACGTTTATTTTTTCCTGATATGCAACTTACCCAATGATTCTCATATAGAATCACCTGTAAAGCTCATTGAAATACTGATCGCTGGGCCCCATCATCAGAATGTCAGATTCAATCAATTTGAGTTAGGACTTGAAAACTTGCTTTTCTGACATGTTCCAAAGTAATGCTGATGCTTCCGGTCCTAATGTCACACTTTGAGAATCACATTACAACCATATGCACTACTTTTTAAAATTTTATTCTTCTCATTCCTGAACCTCCCCATATTAATTTCTTTTATAGTGCTATACTTTTTATTTGAATATAATATTTAGGACTCCATTATTCAACGATTAGAACTTTTCTTTCTATTATTTTCTTTTTAACCCCCAGAACATTTCTGAGATAACTGGTCACTATACAATGGATCAAAGATGACTATGGATCAAAGTTTGTATTAGGCTCTTATTATTTAGATATTTATTTCCCATCCTGTTCCAAAATTTGAGGCAGACAGATCAAAGCAAAGCTAATTAAACCACAAAGTTATTGAAATCAGGACCTGATTTCCTCAGCCCCTTATTGTGGACTGAGTCATCTTGCTTCTAACTGCCTTCCCACAACTCAAGTAACCACACTGGCCAAGGCAAGAATCATGATGATGATGGTGGGGCTGGTCTGAGACTCTGGCCTCATTTTCTAACATATTCCAAATACACTGTCTACAGAGTGCCTGATTTTACTACATTACACTCAGCAAGAAAGTCACCTTAATGCCTCCATCTATCTGCTGCCTGCCACAGAGCAGCTGCAATGTATTTACCGTCAACTGAGAAAGAAATCTATATTTATCCGGATATGGAAGATGCTGAATTTACTGACAATTGACAAATTAGTCTGGAATGAGAATGCATATAGAAATAGCCTGCAGTATGCCATTATGTTGTGACATAAATATATGGTCTCTTCCCTCAACTTATGCCAGAAGTAAATGAACAATGTTTCTTCAACATGAGTAATTTCTCGTCTACATTAGTCTGCCTTTATTGTTTTTCTCTCAGTTCTTAACAGCTATAAGGGGATATCCTAATAACCATAGTGAAATTTACACTTTGAAATCCATGTTAGCTATTAGTAAAATCTCCAAACGCTGTGTCAAATTACAATAGAAAATTTGATTTAAATTTACTCTCTTTCTCTCTCCCTCTCGCTCTATATTTAGGTGTGTGTGTATATATATACATGCATATATGTATACACACATAGCTCTATAATAGCAATATACTACACATCTTAATATAGACTGGTTAGGCTTTTCATAACGTTGTCAGACAGATTTTTACTCTAACTGTAAATGGATTTATGTCCCAAATCTAGTCATTTCCAATGAGGTGATATGGTCTAGCAATTAGGAACATAAATCAGAAGTCCTTGTATTAAAAACCAACATTGTTCCTTGCTCTCTGTAAGGAACAATGACTATCCTTTCACAATCTAAATGGACTATCCTTTCACATAAATTGACTATCCTTTCACAATCTCCCTTTCCTTACTTTTGAAGCAGGTATTAAATATGCAACCCTATTTTAGCTATTAAATTCATACTATATACAAAGTGATAACAATGGCTGGTACATTGTATTTAATATTACTGAGTTATTAATAGTACTATTAGTAATGATTATTATTAGTAGTCGAATAAATATATTAAATATATGGCCTTATTCAGTATATTAGTCATCCTGTCCATTGATCTCAGTGTGATGAAAATTTTGTTTATTTTCCTTAAGGATCAGCTATGTGTAACAACTCTGATACCACTCTATAAACTAGAAACCCATCAGCCTTGTTCTTTTTGATCTTACACAGCTTTGTTCAACAGATATGTAAGTTTAGTTAACTCAGTAATAGCCAGTTCCTACTGAAGCCAACGTGATAGATCTTTCCTATTACCCCTTCCATAGAGTATACACTGTACTCTTTTTGTTCATCAACTACATAACAAACACTAAAGTTTACAAGACCTTCTGAATACCACAGAGACTGCCTCAGTGAGTGCTCATTTCAAACACTTATTGACTAGTAAAAGAGAAGCAAAATCAGCACAAATATACTGCAAACAGGAAAGAACACACGTTTTTATTTTTATTGTGCACACATTCTTTCTGGGTAATTGTCACTGCACAATTGGAAAAGAAAGCATTTTCAACATACTAATGATAGTCAACTTTAAGTCAAAATTTTTCTGTCTGAGGCAGGACAGTTGCTTAATTTCAGAGTAATTTATTAATCATGAGAGCTGTTTGTAGAAACTGGGCATTTTTTTTGAGAAATAATTTATCTAAACCTCAGTAGAAGGATTATGCCTATATTTTGATCCACTTTTGTGAGTGCATCCAGACCTCAGACAACATTTACAATAGTTCCCAGCTTTGAAACATCTACCCTCTGTTGATCCAACTCAGCATGAATTGCTTGTCTTTCAAAGAGCAAAGGTAATCTCATAAACTGGTACGCTATGTTTAGGCAACTCTAAAAAAATCATTTTAATTTTGTTTTAAAAATACAACCTACATTTGTATTTTAAGATGCATTGATATTTTCAATTTTTCTTGATTAAATACACACAAACTTCCCAAGTCATCTTGCCAAAGATATTCATGAAGGAAAAAAAAAGTTAAAAAAAGAAAAAAACATTGAGCACACTTAGCATTCAGAGCTTAGTTTCTAATTCCATTCTCCAATACAAAAGGCCAGGGCTCCTTGTAGAAATGTCTGATTCTAGCACTGGGCAGGAAATATATAAGAAGAGCCTGGAGCATCTTGTAGTTCCAGAAAGCAAGGAAGTGCAAAACAAAAACAGATGAATCAAAAATCCCCGCACAATAATAGGATATATAAAATGGGTATCGGTGCCAACTGAAAGAATTCCCAATGGCCAAAACTGGAACAATTTCAGCTAAATACAAAACATACATATATACGTACATAAAAGTAAAGGAATAGTATTGGTTAATATCCCAAGGTATAAAACGAACATCCATGAGTCTGTACTGATATAAATAAACTACTAAATAAAAAGGTAAATGGGATGAAGATACAAATCTCCAGTGCAGAAGAATTCCAAATGATGTATGTAGATACTCTGCCCTCAAGGAGAAAGAGCACAACTTCCCATTCCTTATGTATGGGCTGCTCATTGTAACTTCCTTCTGAACAGTACACTATGAGAAGGAAGGAGAAAAAAGAGTGACTTCACAGTGGAGAAACTTGACAGAACTACGTCAGCCAAGTGATCAAGGTCAACGTCAAGAGTGGAAAGTCATGCTGATACTACGTACCCCTGATACGACATGATGAGAATGGCCCTTCTGTGGTTTTCCTTCCTGAAACCCATAATCCCAGTCTAATCATAACAAAAACATTAGACAAATTCCAAGTGAGGGACGTTCTACACAACACCTGACCAATACTCCTTGAAATTATCGTGATCAAATACAAGGGAAGTCTGAGAAATTGTCATAGCCAACAGGAGCCTAAGGAGACATGATTTCTAAATGTAATATGGTATTCTGGATGGGATCCTAGAACAACAAAGGAACATTAGGGAAAAACTGAGGAAATTTGAATAAAGTATGTAATTCAATAATATATCAATGTTCATTTAGTAATTGTGACAAATATACCATGCTAATGTAAGATGTTAGTAATAGGAGAAACTGAGTCTGATGTATATGGGAACTCTCTGTACTATCTTTACAATAATTCTGTAAATCTAAAATGTTCTCATATAAAAGGTTATTTTTTAAAAGAGTTATATTTGAACAATTTAATATGAATTTCATGAGTTTCAAATTCAGGCAATTTTCATCAAAGGAAGAATTTTCTGTTGTTTTCTAAAGTCACACAACTATATAGGTAGCAGTCACTTCCATATATTGACTCAATGGCATGCAGATATTTAACAAATTATTTGAGTGTGGTGTAACTGAGCAGAAATAGCAGGGGGTGCAATTTTAAGCATCATAAATGAAACAGCAATTGATTTCCAGTAACTCTCCTTCTGAGCTGAGTGGGTTTTGTATTTGAAAATTGCTCTGAGAGAAACTAAAGCCAAAAACTGACCTGATATATTATTATTGATATTTTAAGGGAGAGGTAGAACCTCCAAATTACAACTAATCGGATTTCTCTCTTCCCTCTTTTCCTGAGTTACACTGAAGGTTAGTATTGAGAGTGTAAGCAGTTCTATGTGTAAAGCCTTTAAGAAAACAATTCATAATTCTCTTAACAACAAGAATCCTCTTCTACATTACTCATTTTCCTGAAGCAATTTCCCTCCTTATTTGGTTATACAATTAACTAGAACGATAGTGAGTGTTATGCCTTTAAAATAAAACTAAATTAAATGGTAATGCAGTAATCCATCAATTACAGTGGGGCTACTGATGGATCCAAATGGCTTAGTATGAAAATATTTTGTTGGATTAATAATATATTTAATGCTATGTACTCACCATTACAGCAGGGAATAAAATACTGTTTTAGTTAATCTCTCACTGTCAGTGCCTGGAAATTTTTACAATCAAAAGGATTATTCTTTACCAGCAAATGAAGATGGGCAACAGTATTTGACAGCCCCCTTTAAAATAACACAAATTCTGGATTCACAGCAACAGTAAATGGTGGGGGGGAAGGCCATTTAAACTTAATATCAATTACCAAAATGACTATTTATAACCAAATGAATTATGTATTACATTCTCATTTTTTTCCACTGCAGTTTTTGTAAGAAGTGTTTCTAATAGTTTTGTATTTGTACATATATGTAACATAATTCTAACATTTAAAATACAGCTCTGCAAACATACTGTACAAGCAAACTCTTGTCTTCAATATGCTTTAGCTTCACATCAGACAAAAATACCTAGCCATGCACAAATGACTTTTCATCCATAGATGAAATGGTTTCATTGATGTTTCTCCACTTCAACTAAACAAAAGTCATTTTCATCTGAATTTTTAGGAATTCTAAAATTGTAGCACTTAGTTCAGCAAAGGCAAAATAATATCCGCCACAGTCTAGAATTTCTGGGAATCTTCAAAGCCGTAAGTTGTCTTTAAAATATCTTTAGTCCAGAACATTCAACACTTAAGGCCACATTTTATTAGCTGTGTTACATTTCCTGCAAAATTCAAATGGGGATACTTCAAATAGCAAACCATATGGTCTGCTCCACATTTAGAAGTTCTTTTTTTTTTTTCATTTCCAGAGGAATTTCTCTACATCAAATATGTACAGAAATATCTGAAAGTACTTTCTGTACAGAAAAAGAAACAAATTTGTGTGGCTTTACCTCTCCTTAACAATAAGACTATGAACCACAGGCGGAGAGTCAGGAGGAGGGGATCAACTTCCCAATTCTTTTCATGGTTTACATGAAGCCTTACAGAGCCCTCGCACCCACTGTAAAAGACATGCTCTGAATAGTGTGGTCATATATTTTTTTCCCCAGTGAACCCCAATTATGGGTCACTTACACTGAAATGGAAGGAAGTCCTTTTCTTTCTTAATTGAAGAACACCAAAGGAGGAAAGGAGACACAAGAAAAATGACTACCATGAAAAGGAAGTTAAAATGATTTTATTGAACTGGCTGCATTCCTAGCCACCTAGCGTATGAAGTAATAACAATCAGTCACATTACGGTACATGATTAATAACAATGACTGATCCTCAGATCTCCCACCATCTATCTATCAGTATCTAAAGGAGGCATACTCATATTGATTCTCAGCTGTCTTCTGTCGCACCATTGTAATTTCCTCTTCTTGGTATCATACACTCTGCAAAATGCAGCATTTAACTTCGATAAGATTGGTGGAGAGTGGAAACTATCTTTAAATGGTGTGTATAACTTTTTAAGAGACAGTGGCATCTGTCCCTTAAAAAGAGACACCTTGATACACCTTGATTTTGAGGTGCATCTGAATTGTGACATATGGCTGTAATTTATCACAAAGGAACATGGGGAGAAAAAATAAATTTTAAAAAATCTAAGTTCTCTCTTCGGCGCTCTCACAACACATTGTTGCCCTCATTGCACCTCACTTCCTTTCCATTTTTAATAAGAGTTTAGGAATAGGTTTGCAAGTGCCCCAGAGTTCAGGTCGCAGCATCCTTTAATATTTCAGGGAATAGGAGCCCATAGTAGCCTTTAAAATTTGGGGGAACAATAACCCATAAGTTATGGGAGTACTGATATTAGATTTCATCCATAATAATAATGCTGCTTAAAATTTCACAGTACTGAAGCATATATTATCTGATTTGAGGGGCAGGTTTTATTTTTCCCTTTTTTTTTCAGAAAAGTTTTATGGTTTAATGGATGGAGTTAGATGATCCGATTTGCATTAAGCTTTGCAGAGTACATTATTAATATTATTTTTATAACTCCAGCTTTTCTTACCTTTTATACATCTGCATCCCTGGTCTATATATTGGAATATAAGTTTGAACCGTGGCATGGGTTTTGAGTAGACCTTTAGTGTTAACCACCGTGCATTTGCCAAGAACCTCAGAGGGCAACCGTATATTCCCCCACCGCATCCTCAAACTTTCCCAGCGACAGAGGTACAAACAGCCCATTAGGGGTGTCCTTCCAGAGGAGGACCTCAGAGTAGCCGTGCTCTCCTTTCCCATTACAGGAAAAGGCAGTGTCTTCAGTGGTTAAGAGGAAAGGTCTTGGAATCAAATGAATCTGAATGCAGAGTATGAAAAAAAGGAAGTTGAGAGATCACACAACTAGGAAAGTGTGGGATTATATTAAATCTCAGATCTTAACTATAAATTTTGAGCTATTTTTACTTCCGGTTTCTATGCACTGTTAAGAGAACAGCATTAATTATAATTCCACAAGCCATCTTCATTCAACAAAAATACCTTTATCATAGAGAAACTGTTAGTAAGTGCCAGAGCCATGATCCTTATTTAGTATTTCCACACGGATTGAATTAACTGGAGATCGACCAAATTATTCTTTAAGAAATGTCCTATTCCACGATTTTAAATAGTTGTAATGGCAGCAGAAAGACAGTTCAGCATTTGTGGTTCTATGTAAGAATCCAGTTTTCCACCACACGGCACGGACTTTTGCAAGTTTGAGAAAAGCACTGTTACACTACTCTCAGGCTCTCAAGTGAAGCTCTACCTCATCCACAAAGAGCTGTCCAAGAGAAGTGCACGAAGTCTTAAGAGCAGCTGCTTGCACATGCTGCATACAAATTAAGACCTAGAATTAAAATAAAAACTCTCCCAAACCTTTTTTTAAAGACCCGAGTTAGGAGTCAAGATATCCCATCTCACATCCTTCTCACTATGCCATTTATCATCATTGAAAGTAGGGGCTGAGTCCTCACCTTTTTTTGTTTGTCTTGCCTTTAGCAGAATCAGACAAGATACATTCTTGGTGGTGGGACAAGCAGTGACCAAAGTCAACTCTGTCTTTTTTTTGTTTGTTTTGTTTTGTTTTGTTTTGCGGTACGCGGGCCTCTCACTCTTGTGGCCTCTCCCGTTGTGGAGCACAGGCTCTGGATGTGCAGGCTCAGTGGCCATGGCTCACGGGCCCAGCCGCTCCGCGGAATGTGGGATCCTCCCGGACCGGGGCACGAACCTGCGTCCCCTGCATCGGCAGGCGGACTCTCAACCACTGCGCCACCAGGGAAGCCCTGTCTCTTTTTAAGTGATGCAAGTTATTCTTTGGCTCTAAGAATTCAGTGTAATATCACCATTTGTGATTTTGACTTCATGGAAATAAGAAACTTGAAATAATTACAGTGCTTCTGTCATTGCTGTTGTTACTCATATTGATCTGAGAAAAGACCAGAAAAACAACAGAGGTAATATCCTAGATAAAAGCCGTACTTCTGGCATCAAGATTGGCCCAGCTTTGATTTGCATTTCTTTAATGATTAATGGTGTTGAGCATCCTTTCATGTGTTTGTTGGCAATCTGTATATCTTCTTTGGAGAAATGTCTACTTAGGTCTTCTGCCCATTTTTGGATTGGGTTGTTTGTTTTTTTGATATGGAGCTGCATGAGCTGCTTGCATGCATTTATTTTTGATGAGAGCAACTAGTTTTTTCTCTTCTCTATGTTACTTTATTGATTAATTGGGCAGATAATGAGGGTGATATGATAAATGACTCCTTCTTCAATTAGCTCTAATTCTTGTGAAGTACAGTATTCCAGTAAACTTTTTAAGCTAAAGTTGCTTCCGCTATTGTGACTGGAAAGTTTTCTAGAATGTAGAATCCTTGTGGAATAGATCTTTTTTAGAAGTGTATTTCTAGTCTATAGCCCATCCCCATTCTTCCCCTAAGTGGCACTCAAAACCATTTCCCTATCCCAGCAATGAGGCCTTGGCTGCCTTGATTGTACTAAATGACCCCGAGGAGCAGAAATGGGTGAAACATTGGAGAAGTTGGCAGAAAACCTCCAATATTCTTTGTGAAGAGCAAGAGAGAATAAAAGCGTTGAATAGTAAATTACTGTAACGTTGTGTACTTTGATGAGGTCCAGTTGACAGTACACTTTGAGTTCCCTATTATGTGATTTTATTTTTTCCCCCCAGCAGTATTTATCTGACCAGGGCAAGCACAGAGAAGACAGATACCTGATTTGGGGTTTTTTTCCTGGAAAATGAGACTAAGGAAATTCATAAAGATATTCAGACATACAGAAAAATGCATAGAGATGGAAGATAACTCAGAGGGGAGGTAAGTAGAGGAAAAGAGTCAATGACTAGGACAGTCCAATGAAGTCAAAGAACAAGAGTTGCAGGAGTGGCTGAGCATAATCACTGGGAGGATAGAGCTGCTGCTGGAGAATAAGAAGTGGTACGTCTTTAATATTTCAAAGATGCAGCAGTTTCATGGGATAGAAGATTCAGGTTGTGACTCTGTCAATGAATGAAGAAAGTAAAATAAAGTTTGTTGCCATTAAATGGCTGTTGAGTAATTGGGATGTTAAATTGGTCATCCCCATGAACATGATTATCATCCACAAGATTCTTTTGATAACCGGTCATGTTATCAACATAGTAACTTAACATCTTTTGCTTCTTTTTTCCCAGCATTACAACTTCAGTTCAAGCCCTCATAATCATTCATTTTAATCTGACATTTTATCCTAACTGGTATCCCTGATTCCTGACTTACCCATCTCCAATCAGTCTTATACATAGCTTTGTCCATGAGCTTTCTAAAATCCAATCATTTACTTTATTCCCAATTAAAATCTATATTGTATACCTAGAGGAAAAAGTCCAAATCCATCAGCATGACATGGAAGACTCCAAACCAAACCTTTTTTCCTATCCAACAGACTCTTCTTTCCTTCTCCCATGTCTATTTCCAGTGCTGTCTGTACCTGGATTGATGCCACTCTCAAATCCTGGCATGACTTAAGACTTGCAGATAGGACCTCCTTTATCTGTGGAGTATTTCCTGTGTACCCCAGTCCTTTCCTATTGTCAGGAAGTGACCAACATGCCCTTCTTTCAGTCTTCCATCATACTGAGTACACATTTCTTTTGTGGCACTACACTGTACTGATTTATTTCCGTGACTTTTTCCCAGCTAAATGGTACCTTGAGGCCAGAAATTTATATTATTCAACATTTGACTTTGAGCACCAGCACAGTGTGGGGCATGACAGACACTCAATAAAGTTTCAAGGGGTTCTTTAAACTGAAATAGCAGGATAATGGAAGGAATGTGTTCAAATCAACATAAATTTGAAGCCTGTGAAATTGGAAAATAGATGGTGGTTTTGAAAGTAATGTGGAAATTGAGGGTTGATACTGATTTGAGGTGTAACGTGAGTGCTTTAGGGCATGCTGAATTTACGGAGAAAAAAACCATTTTTGAGTGAAAATGAGAGACCAATGGTATTGGACAGGGAGAGAGTGCAAGGTGTCTTGTGCAATTAAGAGTCCCAGGGAAAACTCTTAGTAATAGTCACGTGAATACCTTTTTCTCTGAGACACTAGGATGCAACAATAGGAGAAATGTTACTTCTTTCTGAATTTCAAAATCTCCCACCTGATTATTTATAATTGAATTATGATTACTATGGATCTAAATATTTGAGATTTTTTCATGGATATAGAAAACATAATTCTCATCATTTTTTGGCCAAAAACATGCTTAATCAGATATTTGAGATCTATCAGAGAATCTACAAAATGGATACAAAAAAAATCCAATTATCCTTGATCATAAGCTATTTTTTTTTTATCAGTAAAGTCTATCTATAGCTCTAACACAGCACTGCTCAACTCTTTTATGGGGTTTTACTGGAGAAGATGTTAATAAAAGTCCTGCGGAAAATGTGGCTCAGAAGCAGAGTGCTGATCAAACAACTTTAGAACTCTATAAGGGTTCCAGGAAATAATGCTGTCAATAAAGCTCTTTAACTTTATAATTTCAACCTTTTTTTTCAAAGTTCTTCTATTAACATTCTAGAACAATTTTCTGAGGACTTTATCATATTAAATTTATCAAGTGATCTTCTTTCATTTTACATTCCATCATCAGGAAAAACCATCCAAATAACTAAAAATATTCATTTCTTTGATGATGTTTGTTGTTGGAACTTAACCCCCCAAAATGGATTTTCTATTGTTTCTGTATTGAAAACCTTATTTTTATAAAACGACCCTGTGTTATAATTGAGAATGATTCGGATTTGAAGTATTTTACTAAGTGCTGCTTATTCTGTGCCCTAGTGTTTTCACTTGCGTTGAAAAGAGAGAAAGAGGAAGAGAGATATAAAAAGAGAGAGAGCGAAAGAGAGAAACAGAGAGAACGGGAGAGAAACATATACATATTTCAAAAGGCAGTACTTTGAATGATAAAACCTAGTGATGTTACCTAAAGAGGGACATGAAATAAAATGTAAGGCATGAATTTAAAAAAATAAAGTAATAACAAATGACAGTGTGACTTATGAACTAAAATTAAATCTAACTAAGACAAATATAAGAACATCAGTCTCTTCAGACATACAGACAGATACAGAGTTATTTTATATATTGCCATGCAGAATTTGATTAGCCAGCCTTGTTTCTGTCTGTGCTTAAGGGCTTTGAATTAAAGTTTTATTGCTTCAAAATTTTAACAGGAGACTAAGCTTCTGTTTTCACATGCAATCCATCTTTAAAAAACACCCATTTACATCTCAGAATTATTTCACTACTCTTTCTAATAATTAAGGCGTCCCATCCGGATCAGCAGTATGACATGGTGAAAGGAATGTGGCTACCAGAATAAGAGGACCTGGGCTTAGCACTTGCTTTTTGTTTATCTTTGGCTTGTCAGTTACTTTATCTGAAACACAAACTCCTTATCTATAAAAAATGTGATAGAGAATAAAAATAGTTTCTACGTGGCAGAATTTTTTTTAATGCATATGTTAATTTAATGAAATACTTTGAAAACTCTAAATTGCCAAACAAACATGAGTTATTATTGTCATACCAGAAGCAATGGTTGTACAGAAAAAAGAATACAGTATTTGAAGAAGGAAAACTGGCTTTGAGCTCTGGCTCTACTTCTTGCCAATTGTGGGCCTTTCTGCTCTGCTGTCCCATCAGTGAGGCTGATACTACCACTCACTTTATAGGTTCCTGGGGCTTCCCTGGTGGCACAGTGCTTGAGAGTCCACCTGCCGATGCAGGGGACACGGGTTTGTGCCCCGGTCCGGGAGGATCCCACATGCTGTAGAGCGGCTGGGCCCATGAGCCATGGCCGCTGAGCCTGCGCGTCCGGAGCCTGTGCTCCGCAACGGGAGAGGCCACAGCAGTGAGAGGCCCGCATACCGCAAAAAATAATAATAATAATAATAATAATAAATATAGGTTCCTGTAAAAATCAAATGAGATATTAGTGACAGGACAATCACTCCCTGAAGAACATTTTAGGAACCCTAAGTCTAGGCAGAACTCAGTTTTAGAAACACTGTAGTGAGGTGGACCTCAGTTGAAAGCCACACATTGAAATAATCTATCAAAATTGTAACCATTTTTGAAAATATTGAAATTCTTTATTTGTTAATTAAAGATAAGAATTTGGTGGTCCACCAGCAAGATAGCCTTACAAATAAAAGAGTGTTAGAGAAATTTTAAAAGGTGCTCTATGTACATTTTAGTTGATTTATTAATCACAAAATTTTACCTTTCCTTCTCTGTCATTTCAATCTCCTTCTCTTGAAATGGACACACACACACAAATGTGCCTACATATGATTTATGGTTCCTATATGCTACCAAAAATGGTCTGCTCTGTTGAGGCAAAAGGCAAGAGGCAGCCTGTTGTAGTTTCAACATATCCTTGAGATATTTAATTTTCATGGGTCTTTTATATGCAGTCATTGCAGAAGCCAGCCTCATGTGCAGAGATGCTATGTGCTGCTTATGGGTCTCCTTTGTTTCCTAACGTGTATGCTTATTGTCTCTACAGCTTGTACCATCCTAGCCTTGACGCAAGATCCCCAGGTCTAACTGGGTGACAGCTTTATATCCGTGGTGGCTTGTCAGCTGATGCGTTTTTCTCAGAATGTGAATCTGAGTAGTATTTTTTAGAGGAATAGGATCAACAGAGTGTTAAAATACTGCTTTGACTTTTTCTGTTTTCTATTTACTTTCCACACCCATATATACTCTCATACACTTGCAAATTCACTCTCTTGGTAGACACTTTAAAATGAAATTGCTTTCTAATTCATGCTTGCAATAGTATAATGCAATATGACTATAACAATTTTTATAGCATCTCACATTGTTATCATTCCTATTATCCCAAATATTAATGTTGAACTACATCTATCATTCCAAATCAGCAGCACAACTAAGTTCTCTTTTTTTGAATTTTTAACCATTTTTTTCATTGAAGTATAGTTAATTTATAATGTGTTAGTTTCAGGTATACAGCAAAGTGATTCAGTGATATATTTTTTTTTTTTTCAGAATCTTTCCCATTATAGGTTATTACAAGATATTGAATACAGTTCCCTGTGCTATACAGTAGGCCTTTGTTGTTCATCTATTTTATGTATAGTGGTATGTATGCATTAATCCCAAATTCCTAAGTTATCACCCCCTGACTCCCGCTATCCCCTTTGGGAACCATAAGTTTGTTTTCCATGTCTGTGAGTCTAATTCTGTTTTGTAAATAAGTTCATTTGTATAATATTTTTTTAGATTCCACATATAAGTGATATCATATAATATTTGTCTTTCTCCGTCTGACTTACTTCACTTAATATGATAATCTCTAGGTCCATCCATGTTGCTGCAAATGGCATTATTTCATTCTTTTTTATGGCTGGGTAATATTCCTCTGTGTGTGTGTGTGTGTGTGTGTGTGTGTGTGTGTGTGTGTGTGTGTCTCACATCTTCTTTATCAATTCATCTGTCGATGGACACTTGGGTTGTTTCCATATCTTGGCTATTGTAAATAGTGCTTCTATGAACACTGGGGTGCATGTATCTTTTCAAATTATAGTTTTCTCCAGATACATGTCCAGGAATGGGATTGCAGAATTATATAGTAACTCCATTTTTAGTTTTTTAAGGAACCTCCATACTGTTCTCCATAGTGATTGTACCAATTTACATTCCCAGCAACAGTGTAGGAGCCTTCCTTTTTCTCCACACCCTCTCCAGCATTTACTATTTGTAGACTTTTTAATGATTCCCATTCTTACTGGTGTGAAGTGATATCTCATTGTAGTTTTGATTTGCACAACTAGATTTTCTTTACCCTCAAAAAATATGGCTTGGGCTTCCCTGGCGGCGCAGTGGTTGAGAGTCCGCCTGCCGATGCAGGGGACACGGGTTCGTGCCCCAGTCCAGGAAGATCCCACATGCCGCAGAGCGGCTGGGCCCGTGAGCCATGGCCGCTGAGCCTGTGCGTCCAGAGCCTGTGCTCCGCAACGGGAGAGGCCACAACAGTGAGAGGCCTGCGTACCGCAAAAAAAAAAAAAAAATATGCCTTCATCTTTGAAAATTGTTTAATAGAATTGGAAAATAGTTTGTTCTCTACTGTTAAAAAGCACACATCTGTGGGAATATAACAGAGTATGCATGATCACTCATTCCAGGACCAAAGAGGCTGATCCTGTTGCTCTATAAAGAGTACTAAACACTGCTCTGAGGCCAGCAAGAACAGTATCCAAAATGCTTAGACAAAGCCTGCAGACAGGACATCTCCTAAAGATGTTTCACTGAAGGGCCATAACAACATTTGCAATTTAAGAAGAAGCTAGATCTGAGACAGAGTGAACTGTCTGAAACGAAGTCATCAAAACTAAGAGGAGGAAACGAATGGTGAACAAGGAAACAGGGTGATTAAGGGTTAGTGGTTGGAGCCTTGTAAGACATTTGGTCCTATTCAAAACATCTTTTTATAAGACATTTTGTCCATGCCAAAAGGTCCTTGATATTCGGTCCTATCCAAAACCATTTAACATGGACCAAATATGCTCACGAACATTTTGGATATGACCAAATCTCAAGGACCTTTTGGCGTGGACCATTTTGGACAAGACTAAATATCTGCTAACCAGTTGGGGAAGAAATAGCTACAGTGTAATTTTCCAAGTTAAGCACAGATGACTGAGATTGCTTTTTTACTTGCATGAAGATAAGGAGCGAAGAAAAAATGGTAAGCAGACAAATATGAAGAATAAGTGTCCAAAATGTATTAAGAGCAAGTGGAAAGATCATCAATAGAAATTTAGAAGCCATTGCTAGAGGGTCACTTTATTGCTCAGCGTTGCCCTGTCTTTCAGGCCACCTTGAAGATCTCCTAGTACTGCCTTGTCCTCTGACTTCTACACCCTTGTTCAATGCACTGTCATTTTTATTCCCTACCAGCCCCCAGCACCACTACCAGAAGCCATAGGAGATTGAGGCTTAACCTTATACATTCAAACAGTCCTGACAACCAACCAGATTGACATGACTCTGTTAAGAAAGAACGTGTGCCAACATCGCAATGATAAAATCAACCACCAAACTGAGAAAAAGTCTAGACCTCTGTTACTCTGAGACAAGTAAGTATTAATTCCTCCATAAAAATTTTATAAAGTATTTCTATGATTCAGTCTGTCTTTTAAAAAGCAACCCTTTACAGCCCTTGAGGAAGAAAATGCTGAAAGTAAAGGCAGTGGTTAAAAAAAGGAAAGTCTCGATTTTTAAAATCTAGTCCCTCACAGACATTGGTCCCAAAGGAACTCTGTGATAAATCACCTGCATACCAATCTTATATTTTCAAAGTCTGTCTTCTCATTAACCTGACTTGCAGAAGTTGGTCTGAAAAATGGTACTAGAAGGCAAATACCAAAGTAGGATTTTGGTGTTCGATGACCAACCTCTAGACTTTTACGAGGATCTCATCACCCAGGTGAAGCACTGAGACCATCCTGGCATGCAATGCTGGTATAATTATTAAAATATTCACCAGTAATGCACTGGGAACTGATACCAGTGAAAGGGGAGTGATGATTACAGTGCTTCAGGTGTTTAAGAAGTGCTAGAAACAATAGTAATTATAAGAACATTGAACTTGGGGATAATCAATGCACTGTTAAAAGGCACTAATAACCAATTAAAAGCTAACTGTGAAAGTCAGAGGGTTTTCCTGGCAGGAAAGAAAGAAATTCCCTTCTTATGTAACCAGATGACCATTTTTTCCTGGTTGAGGACACTGTTTACCAAAATAATAAGAAATGCCATGGTGAGATGGGCACGAGTATCACCAAGAAGCTCAGTCATGGTACTCCTTTGTAGGGTAAAACTAACAGTATGAGATGCTTTTATAAAACTAGGCTCAATTGGACTGATAGATTCTCAGAATAATAAAGGCCAAGTAGTACACTTAGCTGCAGAAGCCAGGTGTGAGCAATGATCCTGCTGAGTGATAAGGTTGCAGTGTCAGCCTTGGGGGCCTGACCCACAGATTGCTATGGAGATGCTTAATAGGACTAAAGAAACCTAGGATGCCCAATAAGTGTTTGCTCAATTTGTACAAACATAAGAATTCAAGTGTAGGTCAGAAGGCTAAGGGAAGCAATCCCATTTAACATTCATGATAATTTCCCGATATCCAGAACTGAGTTTTCAGACCCAGACCCCCTGAATGAAGCACGGGCTTTATCCCCGAGAGGAAGGACCTTGTTCAACCCTTATACGTGTATTTTAATTCCTCAGACTTATTCCAAAGGGCTTGTAAACATATTGGGGTAAGGGATAAACTCACACATTTCAAAGACTGTTGGACATACAGTTTGAATCATTACAGGTTGAGTTCCTTGAAAAACAGACATTAAGATGGAATTTAATGTGCAGGATGTTTAAGGACACTAAGAATCTAAACCTATGGAAATGGGAGGCAAGAAACAAGAGCGTCAGAAGTAGAAGTCAAGTGTTATGATGGTCCAGCAACAGACTAGCCCTTCAGAGTTGTCTTAAGTTGACCCAATATGGTACAGTCTTTATACACTCTCACTGATGAGAAACTGGAAGTGGACTGCCCAGAGAAAGGGGATGACTTTTGGTAAAGTGGCTTTCTAGAGCTAAGGCTGTTCCTGAAGACACACTCAGCAGCTGGGGCAACAAGTTCCTTACTGAAGGGGATATGGATGGCATTTCGCCATGTCCACCATAAAGCTGACTTTGATACCTGGTAATGATTCCTCCAGTCCTTCCCTAAAGGGTCCTAAGCAATTTATTCAGATAACATCACACTGGGGTCAAGGGACTACCTCGTCATTTTGAGGACATTTAGACACAATTTTCTCTGACAGTGATATTTGGATATTTGAAGGATCTGAAGCATCATCACTGACCCTCTGTTAGAGTAGACACATATAGGATCCAAATAATACATTAGTGAGTTCAGACCCAGATCCAACTCAGAGCAGCTCCACTAGTTCCACAGACCCAAGGTTCATTTCCCAGTTCCAAAATGTAAAATTAGGATGAACATACTTAGAGATGAGTAGAACCCCCAACACTGGCCCCTTGACCTCTGTGGTAAGAACCATCACAGTGAGAAAAGTCAAGTGAAAGTCTCTATCAGCACCTACCCCACCTCTGGCCAAGAGAGTATATCAAAGACAATACTGTATCCTACAGGGAATAATAGAGATTATTGTCATCTATTAATATCTGAATAATGCAGAGATAGTAGTTTTCAATATACATCCATTTAATTTACTATCTCGAACTCTATAAAAGCCAAAGAGATATAGAAGGATGACAGTGGATTACCGTAAACTCAGCCAAATAGGAAACCCATTAAACCTGTTGTACCTGATATGATATCTTTGCTGGAGCAGATTAACAAGTTCTCCAGTACATAGTATATGGCCATCAATCTGGTAAATGCATCCTGTTCTATTCCTCTCAAGAAGCAGGATCAACAGTATGTATTCATGTAGGACAAACAAGAGTATGTGTACATTTACCATCTTTCCCCATAGCTATGATTAATCTTCTTAGCCTCTATTAAAACATAGTCTGAAGGGACCTGGAGAATCTGTATATTATTCAGAAGTTTATAATGGTCACATTTTATATATGATAGATTGATGACATCATGTTAATTAGAGTGGATGAGCAAGAAGTAGCAAGTATGTCGGAAATCTTTATAAAACATAGGTGCTCCAGAGTGTAGGAGATTTCACCAATGATGCACTGGGAATTGATATCAGTGGAAGGGAAGGCGCCCACAAGATCAATGAAATTTTTAGGGCTTCAGTAGTCTGGGGCATGCTGAAACATACCCTTCAAACTAAAAGAAATAAAGTAAAAGAGGATAAAAGGATAAGCCACAGACTTGGAGAAAATATTTGCAAAAGACATAGCTGGTAAAGTTTTACTATCCAAATACACAAAGAACATGTAAAACTCAACAATAAGAAAACAAACAACCACATTTTAAAATGAACCAAAGACCTTAACAGAAACCTCACAAAAAAAGACGTACAGATGGCAAAGTTATATTAAAAGATACTCCATATCATATGTCATCAGGGAAATACAACTCAAAACAATGAGATACCACTACATACCTATCAGAATGGCCAACATCCAGAACACTGACAACGCCAAATGCTGGTGAGGATGTGGAGTCTCATCTTCCTGCTGAGACAGGAACTCTCATTCATGCTGGTGGGAAGGCAAAGTGGTACAGTCACTTCGAAAGACAGTTGGGGAGTTTCTTATAAAACTAAACATACTCTTAACCATATGATCCAGCAATCACATTCCTTGGTATGTACCCAAAAAAGTTAAAAATATATGTCCACACAAGATATATGCCAGCACACAGATGTTTATAGCAGCTTTATTCATAACTGCCAAAACTCAGAAGCAACCACGATGATGCTCTTCAATAGGTGAATGGATAAATAAACTGAGGTAATCCAGACACTGAAATAGCAACACTAAAAAGAAATGAATTATCAAGTAATGAAAAGACATGAAAGAAACTTAATTGCATATCCCTAAGTAAAAAGAAGCCAATCTCAAAAGGCTATATACTGTGTGATTCCAACTATATGGCATTCTAGAAAAAGCAAAACTATGGATACAATAAAAAGAACAGGGGTTGCCAGGGGTTAGGGAGGAGAGAGGGATGAATAGGTGGAGCACAGAGAATTTTTAAGGTAGTGAAGATACTCTGTATGATACCATAGTGGCAGACACATTATAAATCTGTCCAAAGCTATAGAATGTACAAATCCAAGACTGAAATCTAATGTAAACTATGGAGTAGGGTGATAATGATCTGTCATTGCAGGCGCATCAATTGCATCAAATGCACCACTCCAGTGGGAGATGCTGATGAGGAGGCTATGCATGTGTAGGGGCAGGGGAAATATGGAAAACCTCTGTACCTTCCACTCAATTTTGATAATTCAGAACCAAAAACTGCTCTAAAAAATGTTTTTAATTTTTTAAAAGATAATAATACTTATGTAGACCTTGTCTCATGCACCAACAGCAGACTGCACCACAACTCTGGGAACATTGAAGACCTCAGGTGGAAATTATTTGTAAATACTATAAATGTGTGAATAAAGTTAAAGACTTTTTCCCCTCAAAATATTATTTCTTAGGAATAAAAAAATATTCTGTATTCAAATCCTTTTTATATAAAAGGATAGACTCATTTTAATACAATAGCTTCAAAGAACCTAAATCTGTGCTAATTTCAGATGCTTTAGAAATCAGTTCACAGAATTGTAATGTACATTTATGGTTTGGAATACTCCACTACTAGGAATAATCAGTGTGTAGTCTAATGCCAGGGAGCCACAGTCTATTTGGCAAACAGCAAAACTTGCTGCAAAGCATGAGCCCAGTCCTTTAAAATAAAATAAAATGTGTGGGTGTGTATACGTTTATGTGTGTTATGTATAGAATAGCGACTGAGAGAATATATGCCAAAATACCGACAGTGGTTACCTTTATCCATAATTATATTTTATATTAAATTTCTATGTATTCCTTTCATCAGAAAACAATTCATAATAAATGTGATGGTTAAAGTGCAAAAAAAATTAATTCATAGAATAAATTAAAAAGAAGACTAAAGGCTTAATACAGGTTTATTCATTTTTTCTGTGGTTTGAATTCAGAATTGAAAATGTTGAACTATATTGTAAACAATTTTTAAAGGTCATTTTCAAAAGTACCACTGTGAGGGTTATAATGGAAAGATCACAAATATATACCTACTGGATGAATTCTTAAAAAAGACAATGTCCTAATCCAAAGTTTTTCAGTCTTGGCTCTATTGACATTTTAGACCAGAAAATTCTGTGTTGTGGGAGACTGTCCTGTGCACTGCAGTATGTTTAGGAGTTTCCAGGCCTGTACCCACTAGATGCCAATATCACCCTGCTCCCAGTTGTGATGTGATGGTCAAAAATGTCTCTAGACTTTGCCAAATGGTCCCTGGGGCACAAAATCCCACATACACCCCACTGAGAACTAATGCCCTAAAGTTACGGAATAAATTCTGTGACTTGAGTTAAAATTTAGTGACAGCATGAGATACAAATTCAAAAAGGGCTGTTATCTCCATCTACTCAGGCGATAGTGAAGCTCATGTGCTCCAGAAAGTAGAGGACTCTAGGGATGACAAAGACATGAATATCGAGGTGAACAGGAAAAGTCTGAATAAACTTGTTTTATGAAGTATGAGTTAAAAGTAATATTTTAATTAATATATTTTTAGAGCATGTAATTTTAAATATATGATGCAATTAAACTAATAAATTATCTATCAGAAGTAGATATTTGACTCTTTTATTGATACCTCTAAATTTGAAAGTCTTTTTTACTGGGGAAATAAAGAATCAATTTGTATTTTGGTTTTTCCTTTATTGAGCAATGTAGTTTTCTGTTGCCTTGAAATCATGGAATTTAAGCAGTTAGAACTGCACTGTCCAATACAGTAGTCACTAAGCCACATGTGGCTATGAGCAAGTCCAAATTTAGATATGCTATATATGTAAAATGTACCCTGGATTTCAAAGAATTAGTATGAATAAGAAGAATGTTAACTTACATTTATAACAATTAACATTTATAATGTTAAATTACCATTATAGTATCATTTATATTGCTATAAATGTTGAAATTATAATATTTTAGATATATTCATTTAAATCAAGAATAATATTAATTTTACCTGTTTCTTTTTACTTTTTTAATATGTTTCCACTAGAAAATTTAAAAATCATACATGTGGCTCACATTATATTTCTTTTGGACATCACTGCATAAGCTCTAGTTTGAGAACTATTAAATGGACCCCCTGAACCTTACAAGAAGCCATTTAATTCACAAATAGCAATTGATTAAAACAAACAAAACAAACCACTGTACTTTCTCAGTGAAATATTCCACTCCAATATACTTGTTTTTTAAATCCAATTTCAATATGAAAATTAGTCACTCCTGTTTCACCAACCCCTGCAATCAAATTATAACTAATATTCACGCCTTATTAAAAAATTATAACCACTATTTGGTGAGAGATTGGAAAATAAAGACTGTCTTTTCATGGAACACCAATAAAACATATGCTGTATAAATAAAAATAACACTCATGAAAAAAACTGTAATCAAAATCTTTTCTGAATATATTACGATAAATTATGTACTTTTTAAAAAATGAATTACAATCTAAGTATTTAAAGAATTCTAGATCAATATGCATAATATTGTAACTCTAAAAAACTAAAAGGAGATGCATATAAATAAATAAATATGATTTATTGGATAACTGTGAAATAACTATTATAAATAACTATTAAATAACTGTGATAACTATTATTTATTGGATAACTGTCATTGATTGGATAACTGTGAAATATAAAAATCTCTGTAAAATGAGATATACCATTAGGCACTAACTAATATCTAGACCTTTTTGTCCTACAGCTCATGAGCATGGACACAAAAGAAACACACTGACTAAGGCCTATACAGTAAAGGCATGGCTTGCAGACAAAAGATAAAAGCCAAGTGGAAAAAAAAATGAATGCTGCTGCCAATTACATATCAAGTAGTATTTTTTAAATGCTTAATGCTTTTAAACTAAGACTTTAGAAAAGAGGCAAGAGTGCCTGGAATCTCATAATTCCATGAAATCTTAACTTTTTACCAATTTCTTTTTCCGTGCTTCGAGAAAATGGAAAACACTTCGCAAATTAAAGTGTTTTATACAAGTCAGATTTTATTCAGACTCTGTCCTGACATTTCCTTCTCCAGCAGATTAACCAATAGCCACCTCTGTACAATAATTTAATCGTGTTGATTTCCAGGTTTTGGTTTGATTGTGCCATGAAATTGGTCCACCGCTCAGTAGAAAATATACAAAACCCTCCTGACTGAGACAGTTATTTGACTTGGTTACAGGACAACGTCTTCCCTTTTTTTCTCGTGTCTACTGCTTGGGTTATTTCCATGAATTCTTCTGCATTATTGTCTTCAAGATTACAAGATTAGATTCCAGATCCCCTGTTGCAGATACTGCTGGTGGCCCGCCCAATATCCTTTCCTCCACTCCTTCTTCCACACTAACGGATTTCTTTCTTTCCAGAGTGGCAATGAGACCAGTTAAAACATTCTATTTCCCAGCCTCTCTTGAAGCTAGGGTATCTATTAGCAGAATTCTGGTCAGTAAGATGTAATTGGATTTCTCCCGGGAAGACATAAGATCCTACATTTTTTCTAAGAGAAAATCCTTTGGGTTTTTGCTCTTAGCCCTTAACCCTTGTTCCTATTTCTTATCTAAAATGTTAATGCAATGCCTGGAGATATAGCAGACACCTTGACATCATAAGCATGTGAGCTAAGTGTAAGGAAGGTAGAGAAAACAGAAAGATTCTGGGTCATTGCAAAATCTTGAACAGTTGCACCAATTCTCAACTCTCTACTGCAGATTCTTTGTTATGTTATTAAAGTCACCTCTGACCTGCTTACACTCTGCATGTTATCTGATACATAGGTAGTGCAGTCCCTCATTGGTCTACTATTCATTTCTGCTTTCCTGTGTTGTGACTTCACCCTGGCCCTATTCAGTGAGACATGTAAGTATACCCTGTTCTGGGAACCATCATTATTGTACATCATTTCCCTGCAATGCACCTCTGATGCCACATGGGCAGCACCCGGCACTGGTTGTTTTACAGTGAGTCAACTTTACACACGTTGGATCCCTCTTCTTCAAGCACCTGAACCGGGCCAGCTTCCCCAGTAGTTACCCCACACAAGTGGCCAGAGTCAGGTTTCTATTCCACCTAAGTTATGTCCAACATGTCTTGAAAGATGTCAGCCCCTGAGTCACTTGGTCTTCCTCATTGCTTTATTTTAGAATTCCAGTTTCGTAAATAAACTTTTTATCTGACTGTGTTCTAGCTGTAAAACTGTAAGTTCTCAAATGGGGGTAATTTTGACCCCAGGAAAACATTAGGCCATGTCTAGTGATATTTTTTGTTGTCACATGGTTGGGTGCGGGGAGTTACTACTGCAGCTAGTGGGTAGAGGCCAGGGGTGCTGTTACATATCCTATAATGAACAGGAAGAACAGCTTCCCACAACAAAGAATTACCCAACACAAAAGATCAATAGTGCTGAGACTGAGGTAGTCTGCTCTAGGGCAATGATTTCTACCTCAGCTGCACTTTAGAATGAAATGGAGAATTTTAAAACAGTCTCTCTACACCTGGGCTCAACCCCCCGAGATTGTAATGTAACAGTTCTGGAGCGGGGCCCACACATATTTGAAAGTGCCCCAACTGACAGCCAAAGTTGAGAACCACTGAGGCAAGCATAACCCTTGAGTCTAGGGTACAGGCTGTTAAGAGAGTTGGCCGGGACGGTGAAGATAGCATCTGGGCCAGAAGCAAGGAAGGAAGTCAAAAAGTGCAAACACAGAATCAGAGCCATAAGAGGGCTTTCTGTAAGAGAATTAATCCAAGGTGAAAAGCCAGGAAGGAAAGGAAAAATTACCAAAGAAAGTGTTGTGTGTGTCACGAAAAAAAGTTCAAGAATTAAGTTAGAGCATAAATAACTCAAAGGTGTTGGAAGCCCTCTTTTTAAATTATGAAAATATATGTCTGGTTATACATCTATAGTTATACTTTTATGTTTATGGCTAAAACTATCTAGTTGTCCTTCCTTAGCCCTGATTATAAGAGTGATGCAAATGGATAATTAAAAGCAGTTGTATGCTAGGGTAGAATTTGGACTAGGCTCTTTTTTATTAAAAAAATTCTTTAATATTGTTGTATTATATGACATCAATTTTATAAAAATTTAAAAGTCAAAATAATATGGCTTAGTGTTAAAAATCTGAAAAACAAAAAATAAACAAAAAATAGAAATTACATAGAATACCAGCTTATAGAAATACCCATCAATTTTTTAATTAATTAATTAATTAGTTCATTCATTCATTCGTTTATTCATTCATTAGCATAGACAGTGTAACCTAATGGCTTAATGGTACAGAGCAGGAGCCAAAATGTCTTCTCCACGTTCATTTTCACATCCTGACTCCAAATAATTCTGCCATAAATACCTCAATATCTGAAACTGGTATAATGTTTCTATCAGCTTATAATCACCAGCTTATTTTCATCTCATAAAAAAAGCTGAGTTTAATGTCACATTCTCCTAGTGTAATATAGAATATTGCATGTACTCTGAGTATAAGATTTTTACCAGTGAATCCATGCCCTGAGTCTCTGTGCTCAGGGATTTTTTTTCAAATTCACAGTAACCTGGTTCGGTTAAATATGGTGATTGCTTTTGCAAATTCACAGGAATGCAGTTCAGTTAAGTTTGTTATATGGCCAAACCCATCTTAATTTTGCAGTATCTACAGCCTGTATTACATCTTAGACTTCTGTTTAGTTTCATAATTCATCTGAAATATGGTTATGAAATGAAAACCTGTGCCTGTAATATTCCAATGCTAATTTAGTAATAGCCAGTTTCTTCTCTCAAGGATGTTTTTCACTAAGGATTGATACATAGATCCCTGACAGTGAAATGATTAAGTCTAACACTTCGTTTTTCATCCTTATGAGCAATTCATCAACCATCAGTGAAATCTTGTTCTCAGCATTGAAAGTGGGCCACTTGATCATATTCATTGTATATATTCTAAAATATAGATAAAATACAGTAAATGAACTACTGACATAAGTAATAAGAGTATACACACAGTGTTCTTCAGTTGCCTTTCATCCAGTCCAATGGCTTTTCAGTAATGTTTTACCAAAACATACAGTAAGAAATTCAGTTTTCCTTGCAACCTAGTATATATAAGTGAAGCAATTTTTTCCATGAAACATATCCTTAAAGTAATGCATGAAAGGCACTCTAATATTTTGTTCTGTAGTTATAAATTTTTAAAATTCCCTGCTGCTAATTAGTGAATTTCAACCTGTAGTTGGAAAAACACTAAACAAGATCACGTAAAGGAGACTTACAAACCACGAAGAAAAATTTTTAAAGCAAACAAGGAAAAAACAGTGAATAATGGAAATGGAGATTACTAACACTGAACAGTGTAATGAATAGTTCAACACTTTAAAAATTGTTATAATTCCTTCAAAACTCAACATTATGTACATAAGTGTAATAGAGTTATGTATAAGCTGCCCATAGGGTGATGTACTATACCAATTACATTTTAACCTATTGTTAATATCTTCTAAATTATTCTGTTTAATTTTCTATGTAGTACCAATATTTATATACTCTTATTTATTCATACATAAACTCCAAAACTGAAACATTGAAATTTTCCTTTCATTCTGACTTGCTATCTTCACTACTTCTAATTATGGTTAACAAAGGACTGAAAAAACGGAACAATGTTCATGAAGAAATACCTAAGGAAGAGAATAGATACATCCTCAGTATTAATTAAGAAGATTCCAAGTCACAAAATATATGCTTGAAGAATGCATTACATTTGACAACAAAAAAGAATCATTAGGACACACAAATCTGAGAGGAAATCTTATTAGTTTGTCTTATTGATAAACATATTTGTCAAATACTAAATGATTTCTTTTCATGTAATTGATAGCCTATTGTGAATATTTTAATTAAATATGAAACATTCACCTGTCCCAGAGAAAGTGTTCAGTAAATAAGTTGATATTATTATTAAAATTAAATAATATTAAGATTCTTGACATTTTTCTTTCATTAAATGTACATACAGAAATTAACAGCATAACTATTTCCAAAAGAAACTAATTATAATCATACAAACAGCTTAAAACTATGCCTGTAACTTCCTCTTATTTAAATTCTTACAGTATCAAACATTCTACACATGTATATGTGAAATTACAGGAAAAAGATTCCCTAAGAGAGTTCAGAGCAAAAGAATAGGCAATTTTTATCAGCAGCTTCTTAACATTCATTTTAATTTAGACTAATCTTTTGAAAGCAAACTACTGTCTTATCCTCTGCTTATGAGTCTTTTTTACTTAGGTAGACTCTCTGTGATTTTATACCTTTCATATCTTTCTATGGATTTGTTTTCATTTCTTCATATCTTCATTTCACATTAGTCTATCTCTCCAGAGTGACACCAGATTATTCAGATAAGAACTTATGAAAATTTAAATTATGTTTTAAGAATCGTTCTCTTTAATTACTGAGGTAAAATTCAAAGTACTATTTGATACAAGGCAAAGGATTCATCTGTTTTCTTTTTCTATTTTAAAACTATTGAGTTATTTTTAAATAAAAAAAGTTTTAATAAGTCAGAATTTATGCATCAAAGAGTGTTGAAGTTTTAGAGTTGGGCAACATTCAACTAAAAATTTGTGACGGTGACTTGTGTAGGAACAAGAAATCCCTAGATGGTCTTTTTGTCATTTTCATACAGAAATTTAAGAATATGTTTCCCTTTAGCTGAGAATTTAGAGTAAAATAAATAATTTGAAGGTACACCAATTTCTTAGCAGAGAATACCTATTGTAAGCTGTGTTTAAGAACAAAAAAAGAACATAAAAGTATCCAAAGACAACACCATTTACCTGGCACAGCAATGAAAATGTCAAATATGTGAACCTCCAGAAAAGATGCCACTATTCTCAGGTAATACACCTACGTTTACTTAAAAAGTTTGTATATTTTCAAATACATGCATATATACGTGAATGTGTGTGTACAAATACATATTTTTTAGCCTTTATTTTGTTTTTGAAAGAATTATTGCTTGTTGGTTAATAAGTTTCAAGTGCTTTCATATTTCAAAATACATATGTGATTGTGCTAAAGGTAAAAGCTGACAAGCAAGGTGTAAGTTCCACTGGACCTTGGAAGTAATGACTGTTGGCCTTTGTATAACCTCCTACTCTCAACACTTGCACACACACAAACACACTGAGTCAACCTCTGTCATCAGTTACTCACTCACAACTCCAAAGCTGAATTGCGCCCTCAGCGGCACAAACTGAGATTCCCCAAGGAGTCAATTAGAATTACATTGCAACTGCACAGGGCAACATCTGGACATGGAATTTTACCTAAGATAGTGGCAGCTGACTTTGTCCTAGCATGTCCATATTGTTCTCATGACTCCTGACAAAGGGAGAGGTAAGATGTTCAAGCAATTAAAGACTGTGTTTGCAGCTGACATTTAATATTGACATTGGAGATGTGCTTCAGCATTTGAAAAACAGAGATGCTATTTAAAACTTTACCACAAATTTAATTTGATGACTTTCCCCCTATGGCAATTCATAAGGAGAAACCAATCTCAAAACTTAAATGAAAACTATTGAATAGAGTCAGAGAAAAAAAAAAATGCTTTTTCCATGTCGAGTCACAGAAGTTTACTAGTCCAGCAGAGACCAACCTATGTTGTGTAAAATCATTTACGGCCAACTCAATTTAGTTTCACACATTATTAAGATTACTTTTGTCTAATATAAGTTTAAAATTTGTTTGGCACGTAACTTTAATAATTTAATGGTATTTAATAAAGCACCTGTGACTGAGATAACTACAACTTTTAACTGAATAGATAATTGTATAATATATATATACACACACAGAGAGAGAGAGAGATCTCCTCAACTTCGTCTGTTTCAAATCCAGTTTTCAAAGATAGTGATCACAATTTGCACAATCAAATACCAATCTTTCTTCACTCAAATATCCCCTTTTAGGTGATAACTTTCCTCATGATCCTTTTAAAAGCTGCATTACCTCTTTCCACAAAACTTCAAATCACCTGCCTCCACCTTAGTCTTCTTTATTGCAACTACCACCACCTGATGTATTACATCTTTTC